>NW_019214365.1:394394-480263 GCF_002532875.2 Varroa jacobsoni | reverse complement strand
CTTTTATCTCTATCTGACTGGCATCCGTTTCTCCCGCTTCTCACTATTTGTCCTGTTATTTCTTTCTGTTCTGTACTCGTAGCCGTGTCCTTGCCCTTCGAAGTCTCGTCTCACTTTATCTTCTACTCACTTGCCCGACTGACGGGGCGCTAGTGGGCGTGCTGGCTGAAACTTCCGCTTCCGGGCGGCGGCGGAAGGCTCAAACCGGATCAGTACAGTAGCCGCTCCAACGACGCCGCAACCATGTCAACGTCACGACAAACGACGCGGTATGACAACCGGTTGTCCTTCTGTGACGATGATTCCTGCTGTCTGACTTCTAGAAGTACTGAGTAGTCTCTCCGATGGCGGCCTCCAACTATGTTAACGACTGTCTCCAGCCCTGCGACGGTACTTAGTGAATGTCGTTGGCACCCGCTTGTCGCTTGATGCTGCGCTTCAGATATGTGCATGAATGTGACCACATATGTTCGTGTACGTCCTACCGGCCAAGCCTAACCGGCAGGGGGTTAGCGTAATCGTACGGACGTAGCTATTGTAACCACGAGTTCTATCGTACCGAGCGGATGAGCTATATGTACGAGTTAATACGCGCTGAGTATATGGCAAGGTATTGCTAATGAGTGCCTCTGTAGGAGAACATTCTTGAGGCTTATACGTAGCAGTACTCTACATGGATAAAACGAGAGGGTGACACATAGTTAGTCCATCCACCGCATGCGTGGTTTTATTTTCGATTGCGTTCCGTACTACACTTATATTTAAGCGTCGCGTTGCTCAGTAAACGCACAATTTCTCAAGTCACTCGTACGGCATCACGATTTATCATATATATAATTTTTAAGTTATATTAAGACGAGCGGATAGTAGTGCCTATAAGGGGAGCGTTAAAGCGAGAGGGGTGATGGGGGAGAAAGGCTGGAAAAGGAGCCTCTAAGGTTTCTCTCTGCTTAAGATCCATATGTATCTCATAGACGTGAACGGTCGTAGTGACTAGCCCGTTACATTTTGCTAGGAAAAGACGGCCGCGGAGTCCGCATCGTTGGGCCGACCATCGGCCTAAATCTCGGCTCATTTGACGTGTCGTGGAGTTCAGGGCCTCACCACTAACAAGCTATCTAGCACAAAGTCATCGTAACTCGAGTCGCAGCTCTATATTACCTACCAGCAACATCGATCGACGAGGACGCATCATCTTTGTGTTCAAGCGAAATGTATGAAGCTCGCAACCCGACTTCCAGTCCAGTCATCATTTGTCAGGGACTGACCGACGAGGTCAATTGGTACGAATGCTCATGAGAGTGAGCGAGGACTAAATTACGCCTTCATTGGAGAGTCGCATAGTAAAAAGTGATAATGAATGTCTAAATTTGTATTAATTAGTCAAATCACTAATTTTTATTTGAGTGCAAGAACCGTAGAAAAAACGCGTGGACGCCAGAACACGACGCTGTACAATGTATACATTCACAGATGTTATTGTATAATAGATATCTGTTGTTTTTGTCCAATATCTTGGAATTACTTGTATGCTGTTTGCTTCAACGATAATTAAAAGCAATTTAAAGTGAGTTTTTAGGTAAAAGGTAACACGATTTTCAAGCATTATTTCTCTTATTCGAATAAATGTTCACCGTCAGGCCGGCTTTAGGGTCTATTTCTAACCTTGCATCTGTAAGAGGGTCGACTACTAAGAAGATCGTGCATATCAGGAAATAGTCGGCACTCAAGAAAGCAAATGTGAAAACACACTTTTCGTTCTAATGCAGTAAGGGCTACTAATTATTAAAAAAAAAAAAACACAAATCGGGTTAACTTGCCTGCCATCTTTTTCGCTATAAGGAGCTAACTTAACGAAGGCAACGCTGCTCTTCGAGAATTCTATTCATCTACGATGTCGAAAACTTTTGTAAGCTTGTTAGTATGACATAAAGCCGACTTAAAATCTGTTTTAGCGATAACTTTCGAGTAATATTTTGTAGAACAGGATCACGCAATCAGCTGTTCCAAAAGAGTTTATGGAGACTGATACGATTGCTCCTAGAAGGACAGTCCTTTAAGAATCACTGTACATTCTACAAAACATGTACATTCTATCTACATAGTAATATACCTTGTTTATTTGAAGTTAGACAGATGGCAGTAAAAAGATGACTTAATTCCCTTTTTGCTTTAGCAATGTTACAGTGCGCCATGATGTATGATCATTGAAGCTTTAACCTATTTCTTAACTTTTAACCTAACATGAGATAAAGACATGAAATCTTTACACAGACTTGTATACGTCTTGATGCTCAACTTCATTAGTCTATAGTTAATCGAAATACGGTCGTTAACACGCTTAAATATAACGAAATTTATGGGAACACCCTTCTTTAAACTTGACTTCTTCAATCTGATTTTAAAGAATCATCCAATGATGTGCAGTCATCCCTAACCAAAGTGTCGAATCTTTTTCATTTCAGCGTGCGATTGCCATCCAGTGGGGGCCTTAGGCCGGACGTGCAATATGACGACAGGTCAGTGTCCTTGTAAAGACGGCGTTACTGGGCTTACCTGCAATCGATGTGCCAAGGGTTATCAGCAAAGCCGCTCACCAATCGCTCCATGTGTCAGTGAGTACAAAACAATTCGTAAATACCACAAATGCTTACAGTAGACTAGATACAGTCGCCTGTTAAACAGAAGGAAAGCCTCCAGTTTATTTAATCAGGATCCTTAGGCTTACATGTTAATAACCAGTCTTTCGGTGGCAGTTTTGGTTAGTTAAAAGCTAGCATATCTGTGTTTTTACGACGATGTCTACAACCAATCTCGAGCTAATCTAAGATATCATTCTGCTTAGGCTCATTATTATGCCTCGTTCGTGTTCTGAATATATGAGTAGTTAAACGTACTATTAGTTTACTAGGTTCTCCTGTCAGTAACTGGGATGTGGCGAAACGAAAGAACGAGAAGCTCTCTACATTATTGAAAAAATAATTTTTTTGGTGGACCTACAGCTTAGTTTCTCAGTAGCATATAGCTAACTGAGTGAAATTCTACTGGCAAATACTATTTTATTATATATTGAAAAAATTGCGTGAAAAGCTTAGACAATTCGTAAAGCTTCTAATTGAGGTTATTGGTCTTGTATCATAATCTTCATAAACATAGGATAAGGCCATAGGATCACAAAACCTTCGAGTGTCTTTACCCAGCTTAGAATGAAAATATATTGATTGAACTCAAGCAAAGTTATAGCACCAATATACCGCATCATTTATCATAAACGGCTGTAACCTTAAGAAACGAAGAGAATGATTCGCTCATTCAAAGGTTTAGCTCTAATCGCTACCTCACAGTACTGCTTAACTGCGGTCTATCCGGGTCGGAATCGTCGGCAAGCTAAAATATTTCGAATTTTATGCGCGGCACCGATCAGGCACTCCATCGGACGGCTCACCTCCGGCACGAAACGAAGCGTCTCCACGGCCGGATTCGAACCCAAACCACTACATGTTTCTCATATTCATCAAGCAAACACGTTACCCATTGCGTCATCACCGGCATTTCGGCGACAAGCTTTTTCTACCGGAGCTCACTTGAATCTTTCGCTTCCCATGTGGAACTTTTTTTCGACAAGCGGCAACGTCTCAATGCAAATCTTTGAGTCGAAACTCGTCCCTATGAACTTCAGCTCTCTCAACGATGTGAGGCTGGGTTTAATTGGTGGGTCTACTGGGCTGCGAAGAAGGTCTTAGACGTGGGCACTTCCGGGTTATTCTCCTCCTCTATGCGTTTTAGCTCCGGTAAGTAAGACGCGCACGGGGCTATCAGCCAGTTGGTCGTCTCTGTCTCACTTTGTCTGACCGAAGCTACGGAGCATATATCAAGTCCTTGCTACATTTGTTTGCGCAGTTAATAACACTCGTTCGAGTCGATACTTAGTGACGGATAGCGATCCGTGGCAACTACCGCGAGGCAATGTTTTTATATTAGCTGACTCGAATACCCAACAGCGCCACTCTGCTCTATTGACAGGCGTAACACAGCTGCCAGACTTCGCCGCTCTATGCCTCAAGTACTTTACGTTTGCCAGTATTTTGTTACCTCTTGGGCACCATGGCATTAATTTAATATTACATGGGTTTACTGATTCTTGCGCATAGCAAACTCAAGCAAAATATACGAGGACAACGAAGTCTTTGTAATTTATTAGAAAAAAGGAGCACACAATTCATCTAGGTGTCCTAACAGCGGAGACAACGGGCCTCTGCAATTCGAAATGAACAGAGTTGTGTTGTATTACCTCTCCCGTATACAGTGACTGCGTTATCCGGTTCTATAACGAAAAATCAAGGTATACAACTTTAAAAACCTATATAGAAACAGAACTTGGTACCGGAGTCCAGCTTTTGGACTGACTTTTTCAAGGTGTACCGGAACAATTGGCGCTAATTCTCCGCTATACACCACAGCTATACTTTTTTATAGGTTCCACAACTATGTGTAAGTATTATGAATTTATCTAACCCTATAAACTAGGTAAATGCCATGCTTTAAACTGCTTGTGAAGTACAACTTCAATAGAGCAAACACGGACTCCCCCAAAAAATGAAAAGCAATACTTTTATTTTCCTTTTTTATTTGCCAATCTATCATTTGACGTGGGCCCATGTACATTTTACTCTCCAAGATGTACATGTATGTATTTAGAAATTTCCCACACCCACTCCTGCATAGAGCACACGTATTTTATGTCCCGTTCTAGTGCGCTATTTCCTAAAAACCATAAATCGCCCATCCACTTCGTCTCGATCGAGCGCTCTTACCCACGTCGACGGCCGGACAGACATTCAGCCACCGACCCGTACGGCCATGTTGTCCCTCAAGACCAGTGCTTTGCCGCCGACGCTGTCGTCGTTGTTCGGAGAATTCCTCGAAGAGATTTGTCAAATTCCGCACTACAAGCTTGACTTTGCGCGAAAAAGTTTTTTTGGGTTCACTTGCCAGTTTCCTGCCGCTGATACGAACCATAGACCGCGTAGCGGCGACAGTAGGAGACGCCGTATCTCTCGATTGATTCATCAAGCAGGGGCCGCTATGCAGGGGCTGGGGTAGACTTTCTAGTAGTAGTGATACTAAAGCTGTACTGCAGAACCGTTTCGTAGCATGGGTATTCCCTTTGTTGATGTCTTTAGCCTGTGAGCATGGTGTCTGACGAAATGTAGTGGAAATACATTTGCTTCTCATTATGACATCACGCCGGTGGTCTCTGCTGGCAACCTAGTTGAATCGAAGGGTTAGCCAGTTACCTCCGCGCAGAGGTAGAGGAACTAGCAAAAGTGAGCTGAAGTAAACTCACCGGAATCGGCACCCCCATCAATAAGACATGCGTAGCAGAGAAAGTAGGTAAGATGTGGGAGAACAGAGACTAAACAAATGTGGCGATCCTTGCCGCCGTAATATGTACCGTAGAAGAAGGTGCCTGGGAATCTTAGTTCAGGCATGTTACGGCGTTTGTAGGAGACTGGCTGTGTTGTGGCTGAGTGAACCACAGTTGCTCCACGCCGTTGAAACTTGCCGTCGTAGTATTTATGCTTCATTGCCACCCGTTTGGCTCTGTGTGTGCATTTTATCCGACCAACGCTACGTACTGGTGCTGTATTAGACTCGATGGGATAGTTAGAACAAATTTGCTTGGGAGTAATCCTCCCCGCCAAAAGCGTGCCCATGCCTCTTATCAACTGGAACTTCTAATCGATTATGCTTTAGGGAGCACACTGAAACGTGGAATTCCTGTTTGGGAGTGCGTGAGTGTTACGGCTGGGAACGAAACATGAAACAAGGTTAAGCAAAAACAGGTTGACGATTACTAACTAGTGGTATCTACGCAGGTATCTCACCCACAGTAAACTCCTGTGAACTAAAATAAACACATTCTATCTGTCTGGCGTATTTGCTACTGATAAGATTTCATGTTTGTTAGCGTAATCTTCACTGAGCACACGGATGATTTTTCTACAAATTATACTCAGCAAAATGACATCGAAGTAGAATTGAACGGAGAAAAACATCGTATAAGATAGGAGATGCAGGAACTTGTAATACCCTAATGCACACCTGGTCGAACGCTCCATACTTCTGGATATGACTGGCCGCATATTATATGAGGTGCGTATTTTTAGAGCCAGATGTACTTGGCTACCGATGGAAGCAGTGTACCGCTGTGCATTCAGCTTTGGCACGTGTAGCGGGCTCAGGAAAGAACAATTGCCGGCGCATTAAAATGTCCCTTTTAATCAGACCAATGCTTTGATCTTATTTTGAAAACCAACTAGTAAATGCTTTTAGAATAATAGCTAAAAACATTTTAGTACTTAAAAAAAACAAGTCTTTATTCGAAGGACCTCCCATCTCAATGGTCATAGACGTTAAAGCAAGCTGAGTTTGTCGGACGAACTTCAAGATGGCTTTCAGTCTGAAGTCGCGGAGTAAACAACAAACCAACGGCTCGAAAAGAAAAACAAATATAGTAGAAAATGGCGAAAAGCAGGACAAATTACTAATAAATTAAATATCTATATACATTAGGTACGAACAGTATCATATCCATTGCTACGAGCGCAGATTATATTGAAAATCTCTATAGATTATGAATTTGAACAAATTGCAAGTTCCTCGGCTTCTTGACTAATCGGCTGAGAATCGACAAGGCGCCGGTTTTCAACTAGAAAATCGCGTTTCAGATTTCTTTGCTTTCAATTTTGATGTTCGACCTGTCCATCAGATCACGGCAGTACAGTCTGAAGCCAGTAGCAGCCTAACAGTTTCGACCGAGATGTGAGCGTAAGGCTTGAGGGATTACAAGGTTGCCTTGCAGACGCCCATAGCCCACAGTTACGTTCGAACGTTGACGTTGCAAGCAAACGGAAGTTACCACAATGCAAATTCTAACTTGCGTAAGTGCCTATTATTCACGAAAGATGGACAGGTATCTACTCTTTCATAGCCGTAGTACAAACTTGCGAAGCTCGATAGTTCGCTTATTTTACTTTGCTAGGGAAACGTGTATAAAATTATTTTTCCACCCACGAAATAAATCAGTCTTTTTAGCACCATTAGAAATTGATAATTTATAACAAAAGCTAAGATTTTTTTCGAGAACGAGTTCAGCTTCATGTTCTGTGTATGGTGCATGCTCTAAGCCAAAACGCGAAATGCTTCCACGTGTACAACTTACCACTTATAAGCACAGTAATAAAGGACCATATACTTTATGGTCCTTTATTATTATGCTTATTACAACGATAATAGCGGTAACGGAAGTAAAAGATATGATAGTGCGGCAATCCAGTGTTCTCCTGAGCCTTCACAGCCAGATTGTGCAGTAGCACGAGCATGTGACGCAAGAGACTCAACCATAAGTGGTGCGCTTCTGCGGGTAAGAGTGAGCGATTTCTGCCACAAATCCGCAGTCATCTATCCTTAATAAAGTCATTTTTCACGGTAACGCCGACATGGCTCCATGGTTCCCCATCGACGTCCGACTCTGCCTCCTCTTGGTCATCGTTCGGGCTTTCTCATACACGAGGTAGAGGATGATTGGCAGCGATGCAAAGCGAAACATAGTACGCCGGGTCTGCGGTTTGTGGTCCTGATGTCGGTCAATTCGAGGACCATCCCACTAAAAACCACAACGAAAGCGAGTCGACAAGACGATGGCCGATACTTGCCTCTGACTACCACTATTACACAGCGACGAAGATCATTTCCCCTCCTTTAAATTTACTGTTCGTCGTGCGAGACGGAAGCTCGCCTTGATTAATCTGCCTTGATTCACTGTATTCGCTTGCACGGAAGTCACATAACCACACCCGCTACACGGCAGAAGCGTAAAGACATGGTGAGCACTGGAAACTTAAGCTTGGTAGAGGGAATATTCGATTATTATCACCCCAAGCAAGTACCTCTGGGCCTGAGCTGGCCCCTCTATCATTCATACACCACGGCCGCCACCGTCACTAGCGCCATCTTTAACGTATCATATCTAGGTGAGCCGTCATTGGATCGGCGAAGCCAAAGTATATGCTTATTCCTCCATTGTGTAGGGGTCAGTGTGATCGTGCTGCAAGCGGTTATTGACGATATTCTGGTAAGCGAGATCGATTGAGGCGGCAGAAAGACGAATGGCGGCGGCCTGTGGTCGGGTGGATTCACTTATGTACATAGGCTCTACTTGCATCCATATATATCTATACAGAGTAGACATTCGGACCGTTAAGGGCGAGAATGCTAGAAGTGATAGCAACGCTTGCAGCTGCTTGAGAAGTAAGCACTAAGAAATAAGGAGAGATGCAATATAAAATATTATATGAGTGACAAATCCTATCAGCTGACCCTTGACAGTATGTATTTTTATATGAATGTATGTTACAGCACGTACCGTGCTTGAGAATACGCTTGTTGTCGAGAGCCTCATCCATCCAATGGTGGTAGGTAAAAATAAGCCGGTGAACATTTTTGCACTAGCGAACCCCGTATCAGATATCTTGTCCGGGCCCGCAATTAGGTCCACATTTTTCCGAAGTAGGCGAATATACAAGCAGGATCTACCGAATTATTGGATGGCGATGCCCGAAGCACCAATTAACCTAAGATACAAACGTCGAATGAAATATATCTACTACTATGCGACGCTATCGTGATGGTATCTATCGATAACGACGCTATGACAATTGCATTAACCGTCTTCGAACACGGGAAAAAGCTGACCGAAATGGTAGCATCAAGGGACCAAATATAAGTAACGATTACGTTTCTAATGCTCGCGGTATCATATTCTGGTACTATAGTATCAAATAAAATAAGGAATTAAAGAGAAAATAGCCAATACAAGGATGATACAGCCAGGAACTAATCACCAATCGAAAGACAGTATGCATGGCGTGGGACGGCACGGATCGAGTATGGGGAATTAATACTGTTGCTGAGAGACGAGCTAATAGAGAAAGCGAAATGATAGTTGAGAAAAGAAATCCTTACTAATAAGTATGAACTTTCACAAAGGCAGGAAATGAGCCTTTAAGCAACATAACGAAAAAACAAAAAACGAATCTATAGAAACACAGTAAACGAACTAAACTATAATAATAGATAATAGAACGGGGCTTATCAGTATAATAAGGAGCCTACGCTGTTCTGAAGACAGTCATGATCCAATCCGTCCCGCCGACGTTTTCTTCAATTTAAATCTCGATCTCCTTCTATTCATGTTTCTTGGAAATGTAGCCTCGACGAAATTTGGTCTAACTGAGTGTGCCGGAACCTCCGCGCTGAGCAAGTTCTTGATCTCCCTTTTTTTCGCGCCCCCTGGCTCGCGCTCTTCAAGAGGCGTGCTCATATTGCCTGTCCTTTCTGTCTTTTTCTATAGAAATAGTGTTCCTTTTGAAAAGTGCTGAACGCGCTGGCGACGATGCCGGCCCGATGTGCTGCGACTGACTGCAGCCGTCGAATGTGGTGGGCGCTATGCGACCATTCGACACGAGAGTATAACGTAGAAGAGGACGAAGGCAGGCAGTTGAGGAAGGCTAGCTAGTCGATAGCGTTCGGTGGGTACTGGCCAAACCAATGGGGGCGCGTCGACTGGGCGGCTCGTGAGGATAATAGTTGCAGGAAAGAGTCGGGCCGTAAACGAAACGAACCGACAGACGACGGTACGACGCCCAGAGCACTGGAGCTGCTTATCCCATCTTGGTCCATCCACCAAACGAGCGGAAAGAGAGAACGAGATAGAGCAAGCGGACGAAGAGATCGCAACAATGGCTGAACATCATGGGACGAAGGGGGTTTTGGGGGGGGGGGGGTGTAGGCGGTCTAGGGCCGAGATGTCGGAGAGAGTTATCTAGTGTCGAATCCATTGCAGAACTATCAGCGGAAGTGATTCTTGCCTGCGGAAGGCTCTAAGGGCTGCGGAGCTGCTGCTGCGGTGGATACCAGTACTGCTACCCATCTGCTGCAGGCCGCGCTGCTAACAACCTCCGGAGACCTTAAAAAGTCGACTAGATGAGACCGCCGACGGGCAAACTAGCAGCGCCCCTTCTCAATATGGCAGAGACCCCCTTTCTTACAGTTTATCAGATACTTTATGAAGGGTTGGTGAAAATGGTGATAATGGCAGTTTTGGTGGACCGAAAAGTATATACTAGTCAAATGTAGCCTGCTGGTGATTTGATTAATTTATAAATAAAGCTGTAAGCTAATCTAAATATTATATATACCGTACACATTAGCTTAATTTATAACGCGACTTTGTTTCGCATTCTGTTTCTCAGATAGCAAAATTTGCGTGTCTTATTTAATTTGACCCAATAAACAACAACGTTAATTAAACACGCCTGAAGAATTACAATCCACTACGAGCAGTTAGAAATGTACGAATAAAAACACTACTTCTTTGCATTTTGTGGTATTTAAGCTTAAACTTACGTAGGACAGCTCATTTAAAATTTTGGATATATAATAGTAATCCAGACTCGTAATCGTAGTGGCTGACAGAAGCTAAATGAATGAACTCGCTTCTAAGTCATTGCGTCTGGATTATCTGTAGGTTCTGTTTAACCCGACCTTTAGTTACTTTTGCAATAAAGTTACTTTTGCAAAGTTGGACCATTTAACTTTCACCTTGAATTTGATTACCTAAATAGAAAAAAAAGCAATAATTTTATTACAAAGGAATTAGTCGCCTTCTATTTTCGAGCGTATATTGCTTTGGCTACGTTCTTACACAGCGTAGCCATTGTGTGTAGAGATTGTTTGTGTACATCGTTGCACGGGAAGCCCACCGAAACCAGTCTCGGAAAGTCGACTAACAGGACAAGATGAGGCCAACGAGGAAAAACCGACGCTAGCTTCTACTGCGAGAAGCTTGTGCCAGCTCCTTTACGCGTTGGATCCTGCTATTTCTCCTGCGTCTGTGTGAGGACGACTGCTCATGTCGAAGAAGCACTGCCTTCTTCGATGTAGTTGAGTAGACCCAAGACAGAGCTAGGAAGAGCAGCGGTTTGACGCGCAGTATGTTGCAATGCATATAGCGATGATCTATGCATTCGAATTGGATAGGGAGGTGGTAGACTGCTCGGCCCTCCTCTAAAGGCCTTCAGACTACACGTCCCTGGACTCTGCATGTTAGCTGTGCGTTTTCCCCAACATACGACCCACTCTCTGTACTCTGTCTGTGTGCTGCTTGCTCGGCTGTTGCTATCTATCCACTGATAATCGTGTTAGGGCAAAGAGGAAAAAGAGAACATACGAGCGTCACAGAAAGACGCACACCGCACTAGACCCTACCTCAGCGCGTTCCTCGGCAACCCTAACACCGGGCTGGCGGCATCAACTGACTGTCCCGCAAAGGCACATTGCTGTTAGTTCTAATAGCGCCGGGGTCTTCGGAGCGGGTGAGGAGATGCCTGGGGGGCTAAAGCACTGAGAAGGGGAGCCGAGTATGGCCAATTTGGAAGAGGATTTAAGGGAAATGTGAGAGGAACAGGGAGAGAAAAACAGACACTGAGACAAAATGATGGTGAAAAAGACGAGAAACTCTCGGATTGCTGCGGGCAATAACGTCTGAACAGTGAACCAGCAGCAGCAACAGTAGCGGCAGAGCTAGAAGCGGTGCTGGAATAAACGATTTGCGAGCAAACCCGACGGGCACTGCGATGCACGGAACGGGCCGGACTGCTTTCCGAAGCGTCATGCGATGCGACGCATCAGTAAGATGAGACAGGTGTGAGAAAAAAGACAACGAGCGTAGAGGAGTGGCTAAGTGGAAAGGAAAAGGAAAGAGGACCAAACTGGAAGGCGTAACGGGAACGATAGCAAGCAAAAGAAGAGGATTATTCCTGTGAACTGAGTTGCTGTTTCTGCATGGAGCAGTATGGTGATTATTACTATTATTCGCATTGCTGTTGCCACCATCGACGAGAATTATATTTCTATGGCGCATACTAATATATATATTACGAACCATGTGTACATCTTCATGCCTAGGGCATTTGCCAATGCACTTCTCACAGATTACTGATATATTTGATGAAAAATTAATGTGAAAGAAAAACCACTCGGTCGTTATAAATTGGATTCTGATATTTTGCGAGAAACATGAACTCGAACCCTGTGTCTAACACGCCTTCTTCTGCAGCAGTAGACTGCTTATACATATTAGACTGCTTAAACATATTCAAAAGGGATTAGATATTAGAGCGTTTAGAAAAATGGAAAGTATATATTTCAACAATATGCAGAAAATTGTCACCCGCTTTGACAATCGTCAGTGGCAAAGCTGGGTTCATATGCAATGTGAATTTAATGCAAACGAGAAAATATACTTTTTCCCTATACGCTTTCTTTGTTCGCATATCAACTGCTGGCTTAACGACGCACAAGCTTGCTGGCGTTATAGACTTGTCATGAGCAACAACAGAAGTAGTAAGGGCGTGGCGATTTTCAAAACGCCTGGCAAGGTTTCATGTATGAGAGTTTTATGTTGCTATAAGGTAAAATACGTCAAGCGTCACTTGTCTGTTTTGAATGGATAGCCGACGGCGGCTACGAGGCGACTAACTTGTCTAGATGCATGAGGTTTATGGTGAGCTCTCAATTTGACTCGGTACGGGTGGCTTTTCCGCCTGCAAGTTCCTTTAAAAGTCACAGCAACAGCACCGCTAATAGCAACAGGGCTCATTATACCTCTGCCGCGGCGTCGTTGCACTGCTTTCGTCATCTTTTCAGAACTCCTCGTAACTGCACGAGCCAAATTAGAAGATAGAACGGCAAACCAGGAAAGGAAATTGAAAGTGAAGCAGTGCCAGTGAGATGCCCCCCAAAAGTGAGAACAATACGATCCAAATGCGCATTGCAGCACAGGCAGGCGAAGCCCTACCGCCAAATCGTCCCCCGTCCGACCCCGAGCCCGAATTTAGCGGAACTCCGCAGTCGTTTGTACGACGCGTGCCGTCAAATAAAAGTGCAAGCCGCCATGAATGTGTTTCAAAGTACGAGAATCGCTAAGAGGCGAGTGTGACGCAATGAGGAGAACACGAGCGACCGAGTATGGGGAAATGTGGCGCTATGTAGAAGCAAGGGTCCAGGAGGAAAAGCCACAGTTCCAGCAAAGTTGTTCCTGCGATGTACCTACCACCACTGCTGCCATTGCCGCTATTCTAACAGTTAGGAAAAGTGCGAATGGGATTTCCAGAAACGGCAGCGGGTGACCGACAGATGGGGGCGCGGAGGGCAAATCAGGAAAAATAATAGGAACGGTTTACCCGGGCTCTCCGCCATCGTGACAAGGAGCCGGGTCACAGCTTGCGGTGGCAGAAGTAGCATGAGAGACCGAAACGAATTTAGGGGCTGGAGGAGAGATTTCTACGACGGCGCAACTAGGGTTCTCATCGGACGCAACGGCTGTCATAACGGACAACGGCGTATAGTGTGCTAACTTTCAATGTGATCCAATCGTGTACGTGTACTAGTGTACTATAGTTGAATAATTATGTCTACAAATGAAAGCTAGAACGAGCGAAGTACGTTTCCATTATCGTAGAAGATGTGTACATACGTAAAGGAAAATTGCGGCAGAAATAGAAACTAAATCCTGGTTACATTACAACAAAATGTAGAGAAATAAACCTTTTTTCCGATGGAAACCAACGACAATGCGGGCCTTGAAACTAGCTGGTAAAAGTTTCTGCGTAAAATAGATAAACATCATAATGGCAGAGCTACTCTTTGCACTGTCACGTAATTGCTAAAAATAAATGAAACAAAGGTGTATGTATCGGGAAGATGCGAATGTTAGAGAACAGTAACCAATTTTGCCTAAGGACACCAAGTCGTGACTCTGCGAATTTAATAGATCTTTGATAAACTTTTCGCTTGAGTACCATATAGAATTGCCCAAAAGCCTGCATCGGTTCCGCTTGGTGGCTATTAACACAGCTTGAAAGTTTATGTAAGGCAAGCTTATTTATTCATAAATATTAATATCATATAATTTTCTATTATAAATATCATAAATGTTTGCGATTGCTGAATGCGTTCACAGATATCTAGTATATCGCTGCTTATCTACAGAAAATATGAGCTTTTCAATGGATGTTTAAGAATTAATAATCTTCAAGATCTTTTGTGAAGAATAAAATTGGTGTTGAACAATGTTTCGTTAGCGAACCTCATTTTGTGCGGTATGAAAAAATCTATTTTGGTGGACCTACAGGATAGTGCCGACAATCCAGCTCGACTTACAAATGCCGCCTTTTTACAGACCGTTATTTGGCCATTTGGTCTATAACAATCAGCTTTACGAAAGCCAAAGCGCCACGTAACCATACATATAATAGTTATGTAGTAATATCTGCCATAGTTTGAAATTGTGAGCGATCCGGCTTTTTCTTTTATTAGAAGCTATAACCGCGGGAGAAAAGAGTGGATTTGGGTCGTTTACTCCTATCTCGAGCAAGAAATCGATGAAAATCTCAAAATGTGGCTAGTGTACGCTAGTACAACGCAAGGCTGAATGACAGGCAGCGTTCTACTGTTTAATATAATGTGACTGCGGCGTCATTGTTTACCTCGTAATAGAGCAGAACGCTGAAAGAAGCATTGTGGAGACGCTTTCTGTGGGGAAAAGACCTTGCTTTTAAACAGCACGATTACGTATGGACACTACCTGTACACGGTCGGATGGCTGTTAAATTTTGCGAATTGATGGCCCTTATATTGGTCGAATGATTACGAGCTACCCAGGACAAAAAAATTGAGAAAATTAATGGCTCGTGGTCACAAGGCGCAAAGTATGGACATTAGTCAACTGGGAAATTCAACAGGATCAAAATGAAATTTCAGGTATCCCAGATCACTGCATTAGCAAAATTGGAGTATTTGGTAATTATTTTCTACCATTCGAAAATAATGTATGTTTATGTACTTCATCCCTATGCTTATGTAAAGTATTTATAATATTACTCTAAAAGGCTTTATTTTACCCAGAAATGATATTATAATAAGCTACGCTTTTTGTCTTTTGCAGAGATTCCACAGCTGATCGAGGCACCCCTGATGACCGCAGACAGTCCAGGTAAACAATATAAAAGAATAGAGAATATTTTATCAGTTTGGTTATAATCTTTTAAAAAGCTAGTCACTGCGTAAAGCGAAAAATGTACACAAATGTAAAAACGAAAAAGTATTTACTTTTTCTTTTTTTTAATTTTTTTTTCTTATTTTGTTTGTTTGATACCACGTTTTTAATATCTGTGGTATAGAACGGTATATAATGATTGTTACTTAGCCAAAAAGCGCTGCGTTTATGGCAGTAGTTACGTATCCATGAGACGTTCATAGGGGTTGTACGAAACGTATGATTTTAGTAAAAAGAGTGGTAAAAAGAATCGCAGTGCTTCAATATGCTAATGTAAATTATAGAATAAGACCGTATTATCGTCAGTTCCTATAAAATCACCCAGATAAAATTGCCCTGGGCCATAGCTGTCTTTCGTTATAAAAAAGGATCTCACGTACTCTAACGTGTAGCCACAAAGATACGCTTTCAATCGTATATTATTCGGGCATTAAACAATAGACTATTCTAGCCACAATGTATAGCACAAAGAGTTACATGGTTCTGCGTGTACACGCAGCGAACTCTGGCGGTGATAACGACTATGAAGACGATGAGGATGTCGGCAGCGAGGAAGATGGTGATGACTGTTTAGATTGTCAACAGGAGAGCGCGCATTTGACTTTTCGCAAATTTTGCAAACGGGACTATGGTAAATACGCATTCATTACTATTCCTGAAAACGATAAGCAAACAGTCGCTAACAACAAATGTCGAATAAATCTAACCGCTGGAACGGTCCCATGGCAAACTATGCTAGTTTACTTGGAAGAAGGAAACATTTCAAAAGGACCTCTTAGAGATTCTTATTATTAGAAATTATTCGTATGCAAAAACTGAAGTTCATCTTTTTGCACGTACATTCGTAGCTGCACATGTCGTGGTGCAATCGAAAGAAGCATTTGGAGATTGGATCCGTTTCTCCGTGCAGGTGCATGACGTGTTCAAGTGGGGCGCGTCCAAGGTACGCAAAGGCGGCCAGGATTATGTCTGGGTTCCGCAGGCGGACCTTAGATGCAAATGCCCTCAGATACGCATCAAGGGATCATACATCGTTCTCGGTAAGCAAACATTTTTAATAGTAAGGTCAAATTAACATTAGACAATGCCTAGAATGGCGCAGTGCGGAACAATATACTTCGCAATCATTGATTACCTGCTCATCGAATTTTCCAAATCGTAGCTCTGTACTACACTGTACTTCACTAAAAAAAACCTTCGAAGGCCTTCAATCAATTTCTTTAGTATTTCCGATCTGAGAAGTTCTGAAAGCCTCAGCTACAATTTATAGCCCCTTCATCGCAAGGTCAAGTTACCCAAAACGACTACTTTTTGTTCTCTCCGTACAGGTTCAAATCAGATGCACGGTGGTTTAATGAGTATGACGGCCGATCGTAACAGCGTCGTAGTTGACCACAAGGAAAGCATCGGAAGACGTCTCAGGAAGTTCTCTTCCCGTCAAAGGCGGTGCAAGAACTGAAGAAGGACAAAAAGAAAGAGTCGTTGCCATTTTATGATGAAACCATTGAACGATCAGTGCTGCTGTACTTCAGCAAAATAAAGCTCTATCTAAATATCATCACATTTATTTGTACGTATGCTGCGCGAAATAAGAGCATCTTCACGGCTGCTTATAATAGAATATTATGTCATCGTCTGGTTTTTTCTGTGTCACTGCGCGAACCGCCTTATGGAAAGCAACTGAGACGCGCATCCGACAGGCAATTAACGCCAACCCAGGATATCAGGAAAGCGCAGCGATTTCCTTTGCACACTACCTCTAATAGAAAAAGCTCCCTGAGTGAGCTAAGAACAATTAACAGTTCGAGTTTTTCGAAGGGGGATCCATCCAAGCAACCAGATATGATCAACATGGCTTCATAGTGGTAGCTAGACGAAAATGTTCTAACACGGTTTCATTTCCAACTTAATCCAGCATAGATGAAAAGACCTCGCAGTGTTACATAAATACATATGGAATAACCAGCACTCGCGCTTGTGTGTTACATATAATATAGTATCCAATTATCAGGTATACAATTAATTGATTGCAGCTTGGGTTCACCCAGGCACAAGCTGCAAAGTATCATTTAAAGCCTAGAGCCATTTGTGTAAACGGTAGTTTTGGTTACGAATGGCTTCATTGAAACGTTGTGCGCACATAAAGAGAACGTGGTCGGTGAAATCGATTTATTGTTGTGAAGGATTCATACCAAAAGAGTATGGTATCACAGGAATGGCTGCATATATATTTAAGTTCAGCGTCGACAGATAGTATTCATGTTATAACTAGTTATTCGAATCTCGAACGAGCAAGGGTCACAGCGGCAGGCCCTTCTCTGCCGTCTGGATAAGGCATTCGTGTCGGTCATCGCCATTAACACATGACCGGGGTAAGACCACGACAAGGAAAATTACGGATTCTGAAAGTACAGATGCGACTACAAATTAGAGAACAAATACGTACGGCATGAAAAAGCGTCATCTCGAGTTCTTATATGCTTTGATCTTTTCAACGTTTGTAGCCAATACAATCATTTGCAATTACACTCCTTGCATTCATGTAACTACATGTTCTGCCATCAACGGAAAGCAGGCAGACAGGGAATTCTTGCCACATGTCCTGTAGTGGCCATCGTTAATTCTGAAACGAGATGTTCAATACCTAATTCAACTTATGGATCAGTATTGAAACAGTGACAGTCTATTGTGTGCTGATGATTTTCCAAACCTGCAAGCACCAACACGGATACGAGCCAATTACCGGAATAACAATCTAACTGCTTTTCTAACATGGATCAAAGCGGTCGGTGCATCTCCGCACTTGATAGGATCCAAGCTTTACGTGTCTCTCCGTGTGCAATATATACATAGAGACACACACAGCTCAGTCAGCGGTACGACAAGAACGCTCCATTCCAATGGCCGTCACCGCTGTCCGTATCTACCCATGTTGACATTATGTTTGCTGAGACCTTCACGATACAATAGAAACTCAATATTAAAGTTTCTTTTGTCTACTCAATGATCAGTAACCTGCAAGTTCCTGCCACTATGAAGCGAATCATATGTTCGGAGTCCACCTAACAAAATAACTAACGAGGACGCAACTTCGCAGTGAAGGAAATTTTCCGAATAACACATCTTCGACCTGACGCAATGGCATACGTCCTTGGTTGATGCTTCTGCATCTATTATTATTATTACAGAATATAACGCAAGAACAACATGAGGAACACAATAGTGTATGTTATGTCGACACTTTGTGATTTGTTATTAGTATTTCGGTGGAGTGGCAGAAAACCTATCCTAAGATTCGGTCAGCAACATCTTTTTTTTTAGCAATTTTTTGTCTAGAAGACACCACAACCGATCTGCCTATGGGGAGTAAAGATTAACAGTACCGCTAAAGTAAAGGGCAGACGTATAAACACTTCCTGAGCCGTGTTTTAGTTACGCCCTGTACGAGTACGATTATCAAATATTACACAGGCAAACAGATTAATGTCGGATTGCATATAATTATAAGCACACATTCAATAAAAATAATAACTATGATTATGCCGAGACTAATAGCAAGTCTGAGTGCATCCCAACGTTTCCTGTACATAATGTAAATATGTTCGCTATTGAGATCAACACATATATGTGCATGTCTTGAGTGTGTCTGAGGAGGTAATCGAAAGCGAGCGAAAGAAAGCGTTAATTTTATGGGGGAATTAAATGGCGAATCGCTATATGGTCCACATCACATGTATCGAAGTTGAACTTAGATAAGACACAGCCTTAAGAGCACCCCCGTAAGGGGCGATTTACGAGAAATAATTTCAACATTCAAGCAAACAAGCGTCTGGTGTAATACAAGTAACAGCGGTTCAAGTTACGCAGCAATAGAAGGACACTGACAGATGCTCTGAGTGCCAACTAAAGCTCGGTCATAATTATAATAATTAACATTATTACTAATAATCATAATACGTATAATAATAATATATTCATCGTCACCCTTCCTAGATAGGCTGAAGCATCAGAAGTCCAAGCACCATCAGCAATATATTATATATATATAATAAGTTCGGAGATTCATTAGATGTATTACTCGACAAGTAATAGGGATGAGACTAATAATAATCATAATAACAGTAATAATACGATTAATGACAAAAGCGACCGCGATGACGGACAGCCATCTTAATTATACTATACTGAAGATAATAACCATAATTAAACTAATATGAGATAATATAATAACTGAGAAGTGTAAGGTCAATAAGAGGCAGAGCTTAAAAAACAACAAGCATTTGCACGTTACAGTAGTAATACTATTATTCGTAGTGTGATAGAATGACGATTACTCATGAAGGTCAGAACGGCGTGTGTTAGGTTAACAATAGCCTCATAAATAACAAAGAGTAATTAAAGTTAATATTGCATAAGTTGACTCGTCACAGATTTGTCCGAATTTCGTATACGACTGTTATGGTATATGAACTGAATTTCATCAAGTTCGATTGATTTGACCACTTGATAATTATTAAGATTGAAAAAAAAAAACTGAACGAATGGGAAGGCTGCGTAAAGCAATATCAGGAGATCAGACAGCGGCATTATTGGTAACAACAATGTGATTATGAAATAATAAAGCAAACAGATACGTTTTTAATTCTATCCTGACAAAAAATAACCGTGTGTTTATTCTAAGCAGTACTAGTACAATTCACCATTTTAACATAAATATTATTCTAATTATTAGTGTAAATAAAAATTATTGATTTTCCTTAGTTATCTATGACGGAGTTATCTCGTTTGTTATTGCAAGAAATGTTTCTTTACATCACCGCAGGGGTTCTCTATCTACGGGCCCGAAGATAAATATAGATATTTGAGTAAAACAATAGCAAATGCTTCTCTTAGACTACTTTAAGAACGACATAAATTAAGGCGCGACGTAGATAGAGCGATTGGTCTGTTTCCAAGATCTCGATCCGTTGTTTTAAACCTTTTCACTGCATACGCAGCGTAAAAAAGAAAGCTCGTTACTGGGGGTCCAAATGTAAGCGATTTGTACGTAATACCCCGCTAGCTTTCAAGTAGCTAAGAACGAGTTAGTGAACTAAAATTAAGTTCAAATAATAATAATAATCTAAAAGCTATGCAAACATTTCCAGTATTTCAAGCACTGTCATTCTCTAAAAGATAAGCCTGCAATTCTAAAAAACTATATATATATGCGTATGTGTGCAAAATAGCAATATGGCTCTTAAGTTGTTCCATAAAGTATTTGGCTTGAACATAAATGAACGTAGGTCTTTCAAAGACGTAAGAAATCATAGCAATTTCCCGACACTACCAATCTTTTCGACCAAGCTCGCTTTAACTCTTAGGTGCTCTCACAGGCAAAATAATGGTTTTGATGGCGCACTGTAGACGTGGTATGTTTGTAGCAGCGCTCTAATTTACAGCACATTTACGAAGGAAGGCAATACGGTAACATTTTTGGCAAAATTTCCATTCCTTGGTTTGTTAGAGTATCGAAAAAATCTCCACAACCACCGGATTTGACCATAGAAAGTATAACTTCTCTGCGCAGTGACCGCCAAACATTTCACACTTTTCCCCGGTAAGCATCTACAGGAAAACACAAAGTTTCTCGATTTATTAAAGTTTACGGCTAGGCTGCCCAAACTCAATTACGATATATCTAAGCGATCGGTACTAAAAGACCCGTTAGGTCCTTCCAGCCCTAGGGACACGTTGTGGTCTAGGTCCGAAGCCGGACATAAACAGACTTCGTTTCGTGCCGAAAGCCAGCTGTCTGACTTAACTATGCCATGGTAATACTGGACATAAAACTTAAAACATAGAGGTCGTTTTAGTATGTATTATGTATAATAGTGATTTGTTAAAAGTCTAACCAAAAAGCTGCCGAAGATTAGGTGGCTCTGCGGTATAAACATATTAAATGATTTTGCTGCAACATGATGTTCACTCTCTTACTTAACGAATAAATTATATGTATATAGAAAATGTGGTACATTTCCTAAACGTTCTTCAGTTACGTGCTAATAAGACGTATATTATATCTGAGATTTTCAGGAAGCGATGCTATTGAGGGAGAGTACTTGGCTGTCTTAAACATTGGCTTCATCGGTGATTTGCGTTTCCTATCGTTGCAAGACGGGCAAATGGTTGTTGACACGACGGAGTGAAAAATGTTAGAAATTGGCTACAATTATTAGAACGATATAAAGGTGATTATCATTGGAATAATCTGTAATATTAAACAGTGTGGTTCAGCTATCTCTTAGGGGTTTCCACGCCCCCACTAAAGCACTGCTCGTTATTACTAAAAAATAGACACATATTACTTGGATTGTGTATGGTGTCTGGTACTTCAACATTTTATAGCCGCGTCATCAATAGCCGCGACGCCGTCCAGGGTAGGCCTTCTATTTAGTTGTCGCTTTGGTGCCTGAACCTCGCTGAGCACGTGTTACTGAAGATTTAACAGTTCAGTGACATAGGCTGCTTATATCCAAGTAATGAATTTACTTCAAAATTGCTTGCTAGGTGCAGAGAGATTCTCCTCTTATACAAGCTAACTCGATAACGTTACAACGAACAAGTGTGACGTCCTTCAAAATCTTTATTATGCCTTCGAGAATAGAGGCTGCATGTTTAACGCTATACGCCGAAGTAACGCCTTGGAGAATGCTCTTACGACACTCGTACATTGCGTTGTAACAATTACTTGTTTGACGACGTATAAAACTGAAAATATGGTCAGCCGCTACACTCACCTGGCTCGCTGTTAGACTTGAAGACACTTTGTCAGAACACCGACAAAGTGTTAACTATTTTGAAGCCGGGGTTTTTTAAATAATATAATTAAACTAAATAGGCACCATTTTGATCAACTACCTTCTGCCATTGTTTTGATAACACCATAATTCCATCACCGTATGACCGTTGTTGTTGTCTCTGGCCGAAGAACTGTGAGCTGATTTTCCACCCCTTATTGAGGCTAAATTAACAGTATTAAGGCAGTTTTGCAGGGTCCGAAACAGACAGTAGAACATAGTCGGATGGTGGAAGTCTCCCGCTTAACGACAGATGTATCAAAACATTTCATATAAATTCTGTCAATTTTTGCTGGGTAGCTAAAGACACATAGGGTCTGGCATTATCATGACGGAAGACAATGCCCCTTCCGTTCCGGTCGATATTTTCAATGACTTACTGCTAACCTTGTTTGTTTAAATTAATCAATGGACAGAAGCCCATCATGCGCGGTATCTATCCTATCCTACCAAGCACATAACGCGATCTTGCTTGGCGTGGCTGCGTGAATTATGGAACACGCTTTTTTTTTTTGCGAATTTTTGTCGTAAATCAGCAGTAATCAGCCCTCTTTCTTTCTGAACAATCGGGGAGATTGAAATACGATTGACTAAGTTGTCTTGCGTCGCTTCACCAAATGTTCAATGTCTTTTTACTAACTCACTAAACAATTTTTTTGAATAGTTTAAAACTATTTGGTAGTTAATGTTTAATTTTTGCTCATTTCGATCCTCATAATTTCGTCAACTTCAATCGTAAGTGGTTGACCGTTACAAGGAGCACCTTTCACAACGAAAGCAACAAAAGTATTTTTGAGTCGTTCCTTTCGACATATCTTGGCCCGCACGTTTTTTTTTCTTTATGAGCCTGGACAGCACTTGTGCCTTTATCGTAAGAAATTTGTAAAATATAGTGAATTTTTATATAAATTCGTTCTATATTGAAAGCATTTTATTTTAGGCCTGATTAGAGGCATTTTTAGACCAACGATTTTAGCGCATCTACTATTGTTAGATTTCCGCCTTCTAAGATAGACTTTAAAGCCATCTAGCTAGAAAAAAAACATTTTTTGAAAAATCAATGTGCTTATTAATCTCTTATAATTGCCTATCGATCATTTATAATCGTATGAGGCTAATCCATAAATATGATCACATATATTCGAAGTATTATTACATGAAAATCATACGCGTCCACTAGTTATCTACGTGAACGTATGAATGTACACACTACGAATCAGTCGTCTGCTATGTTATTTGTTTTTACAGTGTTTACCGGCACTCTCCACTGTTTCATATCGGCAATTGTTATTATAATTGGGGCAAGATTTATTTAATCACACATGTTGTATAGTAGGTGTATATAGTCGGGCTTAGCTTTTCTAACGGCAGGTTTTGTTATTTAAGTTACCACACGGGTAACGGCTTTTCATATTCATCTCAATGGTAAGATGTGACATACAATCCAATGGATTCTTCGATAACTTCTTCTTCGATAAGTCTTCTTTCGCCAAGCTGCCTGCCGACTTTAATAATGCTTCATATATACAACATATAATACATATATACAACAACAGCGAAAAGCAAACCGTTAATACTATTCTATATATGAATGCGGCGTAGCGTATGATAGTCATATCGTATAAATAAAGAAGTTCTATGGACTCACCGTTGAGCATGGGTTATATTACTTTCAGCCACGGTAATGTTGGAAAGGTCCCTGTTTAGGGTATTTGAAAATGTCGACTCAGTTAGTAGAGACTTAACAAACAATTTCGAAAGCAATACTTAGCTCTCGTAGCTTTTTCTACTACTAATTGTGGCCGTGAAAGATATATGGTGCTATTATTAAATATCTGCAATAGAAGCTAGTAGTGCATATTTATATACGATCTTACACATTGAAGTAGTTGGTTTTACTAAAAACTAGCTTTTGCAGCTCTAAATTCAATGCATGGAGGAAGTTTTTTGTCGAGTTTTTCCAATGCTTAATTGAAGAAAAAAAAAAACAGAAAAAAAACAAGGAGAGAAATCGAAATAAAATGATATTGTCTCTTGTTGTATTGTATCACCTTTGTTTTCGGTGTAGTTAACGTTCCACGCTACGTTCATTAACATGACACCACTAACTCTGGTAATGACTATTTGTGTGATACGCAGCATAATTAATAATATATTGTTTATCTTTCTTATCTATAATCCAATACGTGGACAGCCGCGGTGGCTGGTAAACGAATGTTTAATTCGTTTATATTGCGTTGCGAATCCTCTGTAGTGGAAGTAAGAGCACGTACTTACTGAAAACGCCACAAAAGCTAGACCTTGAAGACCCCAGATACACTATATTCTTTAGGCCTTATCTGAAGATGATATCCGGGAGGGTACCAGTACAGCCTAAAAACCATGGTCTTCTCGGTGTCCTGATTCTGAAACGCGGATTGCCGAGGGCGGATGGACGCATGTTACTTTGAGCCGTCTGTTTTTCACTGTTGTTGGTGTTCTCAATCTTTGAAGCCTAAATGCTGTTACTGATAAGGCTGCGTGACTTTTTCAAATAATTGACCTTGCACCCCCTAGCAATACCTACTCAGCTAATCTTACCATGCATCATTCAACTCTGCCTGATTACTTACAAAATGAATAAATGTACGTCTTCGAGTCATTAGATTAGGATAGGCTGTGTGCTAGGTAAATACCGTGTTACAGTACATAATCGGGAGCAGATTTCAGCGCATGTACAGTGGTCTGTCTATGACAAATAACGGTCTATTTGTCCTTCTTGACTTCTTTTATATGCAGGAATCCCAAAAGGCACTTCAGTGATATTTCTCAGAGCTTTTTACTGCCATAATGTTCTTGGGGTACAGATTAGCTCAGCAGCCGTATGTTGCAAGGTGAATTATGAACCTATTTAAGTGATTTCTAGTAAATTACTTAAAAGTGCGCGCGTGCTGGCAGTTCAACGCATGGTTGCACGCACCGGCGGAGTCACCTCACTGTTTTTGGCTTCGCGCTATCATGGGACGCTTAGCAATCAGCTATAGATGGCGTTCCCATGAAATGTTTTGTGTCGTTAATAACTAATAAAATTAAATATAAGAATAAAACATATTCAGCCGCCTTTTACCAGCGAAAATAGGTTAATTAAACCGAACTCTTCTCCAAATCTTTATAGCCACTGAGTAGCATTAGAGAGAACTGGCACGAAATATCGTTTTAACCGGATACATCACCCGAACGGAATGGAGTCTTCAAATATGTATATGATTAAGTTGCCTAAAATTGTTCGCTTAGTCCTATACGTTTACAGGATATGAACTATAATATATTACATTATGATAAATACAGTATACTCTTTTACATTTCATACTAGGTATAATACAACTAAGCTAAGTTTTTCCCCTTCTCATTCGACACTAAACTTTAATAAAGTACTTTGACTACTATAATATTACAATATTATATAATATATATATATATATATATAATGGGGTAGATTTGTTGTTGATTTGTTGAAAAAATTGCATCATGCCTGTTTTAATTAGCCTCATAGAATAACCATAGGGTTATGGGCAATCCCTCGATTCTTAAAAAATATGTGCTACGAAGATTCAATGCATGATTTCTTTCTATCAAGAAAAAATCTTCGGTATTCAATAATAAGTAATGTAAACGTTTTATAGCGACCATAAGTCCACAATAAAAGTAAACGGGGTTTCGCGAAGAGCAGAGCAGAGAATCGACGGCAAAAACACCATTAAAATTAGGTTGACACAATTAGGGGCGCCGTCGTTGTTCGTATAATAACTGTGCTGTTTGCTCAGACTTGTGGAGACAATGGTCAGGTCTGTCTAATGTTTTACGCCTCGTTGAGCGTAATATTAAATTTTTGGTTGCTCGTTCGAGAAGTTCTTCCGTGGCCGCGCTGTATCACCTGGCGAGTGGTCGCCGGTGAAATCGCCAGCGCTCGCACGATGCTGGTGGGGGCGGCAGTAGTGGAACAGATGAATGAGTGGTACGAAGTGGACGGGGCAAAATAGCGTGAGCTCATGCGAATGCAGGTAACTACGCTTGAGGGACTCGATGTGTGCTCTTAACACGACAGACTTCATACTTAAGGAGTGAAAAAAAGAAATCACTGATTTGACAAAGATTGATTTTCAGATTGGTTCGTTTGGTGAAACTGTTATCGAAACAAGCAAGAAATTAGGGAGAGGCCAAGGGGGACAGAGAGAGAGAGAGAGAGAGAGAGAAAGAAATGAAGGCGGACGAACCATAAATGGTTCGTCCGCCTTCATTTCGACGATAGACGATGCTGCGTTTTAGGTAAACAAAAAAACGATCAAACGGAGGAAACAACTCAGCTGTGCCGGTGCCGTCTCTTTTGCACCGAAACAATAAAGGAAAAATAAGAACAAGCAAATTTAGAATAGCCATGCTGGTATTTACACTGTGAACTTGACTGAAGATTGATTATTACATTACACGTTAAAATTAAGTTATAGATCGTTGAAAGTGGACGCAGCGCCGACCAAATATTATCTGGTGTATTATATGCAAGTATAGTCTACTTGTTGATCGAAAGTTACGCAACTTTTCCATGCAATTTTTTTCTTTTTCAATATAGGCATTGTACAGTGTATTTCAAATCACAAGAAAACACGAAAAATTACTTAAAATTAATTAAAGCGCGTTACACTTTTGTTAAACCTAATCAACTCTTCAAGGTTTTGATCCTACAGCGACTTCCGAACTCTAGCTGCTGTGAATATTTTATCGTTCTTGTATTGTGAAATATTTGACATCATGTAGGTAAAAATTTAAAGAGGAAATAACATTAAAAAAAAATGTAAAAAATATCTAGTTTAGACTCAAATTGGGCGGTACAATTTTCCAAAAGTTCTATAGATAGCAGAGATTAATTATCCTATTCTTGCATTATAATTTGAACCCCACTAGAGCGTAGTTTTATGCATAGCGTTTTTATTAGTAATTCAAACTGCGTGCTCCATGATGGAAAGATAAATACATATGTTGCGCTTCACTTATGGACATAATTATTTAACCAACTCTTTAGGGAAATTTTAGCCTTTCTTTTTTCTACCAAAAAAACTGTATCTGTTTAAATCTATTACTGCATGTTAACGATATTTACAGAAAAGACAACTTTATACCAATTTAAGTATTTGAATTACGCCATATTAGTACGATCCATGAGTTAGACGCATTTTGCAGAATCTTGAACTCTTTGCTTTCCGTTTTTAGAAAAACTAGTTTATTATACACATAATAATAATCGTATGATGTTTACTTAAGCTAACAAAAGGTTTACGTGATGGCCGGCGGAGTAATAGTAACGATGCAGAGGTATAAGTATTATGGTACAATTAGTATGTAGAGTGAACGTAAGAGTGAACGCCTTAAAAGCAGTTTCGACAATATCCACTTGGTTTCCGGTAGGGTATTTGATAGAGAAAAGCATTGGATGTTATTAGCTACACTGGAGAAAATAATCAGTCATGCCCTGGGGTTCCAAGAGCTCTTCTCCGTTGTATTTCTATTCAAAATATCTTACTGTAGATTTCTGTGTTTCACATAAAGTTTACCTAAGGCTATGACACAACAGATTAAAAAACTCCTGCTGTTAACGATCGATGAAGTTTCAAGGCTATTTTGTGAGAACGAGATGCTCATGTCAGTTCTAGAATGAACCGTTTCTAGATCTGTATTTTTTTTGTAGCCCTCGTAGTGGGTCATATTTTAAATCTTTGGAAAGGATAAGTAACCGACCTCTTTTAAGAGCACCCGCTCACCTTCGTTCACTACGCAACCTCGTGATTTAATTTGTATCGCTTAGAACCAATTTTTTAAGTGGCTTTATTAGTCATGCAAGGGCGATCCCATAGACTTAATTTTTTTTAATTGGAAAATAAAAACGATTTGAAATTGAATTAAGAGAATAGTAGTCATTCAGCATTCAATTACTGGTCGCGTTAATTACCGCCCTAATAATCTCATGTAGTTAAGTCCGCGTGTGATATATTCTCTGTTATCAGTTTTACGTTCTAGGGGTATGGTAAAATACTTATATGCCGATAGTACTTATTTTTAAGCTCTAGGCCAAATGCCAGCCCAAAAAATAGTTTCAACAAATAGCGATTTTTTCAAAAGTCTTCAATCAGCACATACTTGCAACCTTTGGAAACGAGATCCCTTTAATATATTATGTGATAATTATTATTTAACATATAATATAATTTGATTAATTTACAGTGCTGATTACAAGTTGTGTCCTCACTGCACAAATCGCTATGCGAGCAACTACAACTTTCTAGAGTTAATTAGAATATATCTTTAGGCAAAGTCTGGTATCGGCAAATTCGGTAGCTTGTGTAACGATCACTAAAATAACTAGCCCAACGGGTATAAACGTAGAGGAAGAAACAAGTTTAAGCATTCGGATAGAGAAACAGCGAGAAGAGCGGACATGCGCAGTGCCTGTATTATACAAAAATGATTTGGTCATTGTATGCATTGCTGGTGTACGGTTTATTTATTTCGGGCAAGGTGAAAGCTATCCTTGTATTGTAGTTGTACGAGAAACACGTGTCATTTTTTCAACTTTATAACACACCTAAAGGATGAATTCGATCGAACTGAGCGTATAAGACCTCACAAACGCAATCGTGATGTTAAATTGCAACAATAGAAAATTGAATAATGGAATATAAACGTGGCTCCAGATCGAAATTGCTTTGCTACTGGTGATGTTCTTCACGTTAGACCTATCGATAAGCAAAATCTCGTTTAGTGTGCTTATTTTTCACTCATTTTGAATTATACTGCTATTCTATCTGCCGGCCGTATAACACACGCTCGCAATGACAATAGGCCACTAATTTCATAAGTTCGCCATTACTGGGAGCTCATCGCTTTTATACGTTTACCTTTGCCAATTCGTTCGAGTCCTGAAAATGTCATCGGTAATTTTCTTTTACATCCTTTTTCAAAAGAGATCATTCTCTCACACAATGTCTTGCTGGCAGTTTGGTCGTGTTGCGTAATAACACTTATATGTGTTATTTCGAATCTGATCCTAGAGTCGATTCGGAGCTAACCTTCCAGGTCGGCTCATTCTCATTTAAGGACACGATAACATTTTCTCGCCTAGGAAATTTCAAACGTTTTGCCAGCAGCAGATCAGTAGATCCTTCAGCGCTGGCGCCCCTGTGCTGTCGTAGATAGAAAATTTCTACTCAACAACGCAGGAAAAGGAACGTCGTGTTAATCTATTTGCACGAAGTAATTACCCTTGGGTCAGCAGTGACTCCGTTGCCATACACCCAACATTTTCTAGCAAGGAAGCGATCTAGAAATCCGACAAAGCGGAGTGCAATTAGTGCAGGTCATCGACGTCACTTGGCATTATTCTCTGCTGCGCGGCGCTAATTTATACGGTGAAAGCACCATGTGGCAATCCACGTCCATCTGGGTCATATGGGGTGTTCAAAGTGGACGCTAGTCAGATGAATGACTATGATGATACGGGAAACTGGGGAGTTTGGCTTGCTTAAATTTTAGTATTCATCTCAGTATAGAGAGAGGATAGCAAGGACGCTAGATTTAGTAATCTAGGTCGAAAAATATATCAGTTTGGGAAGACAGATAATACGCAGATTTACCAGTTCCTTGTGCGCTTAACCCATCCTGGCATTCTTAGTATGCACCCTTCCGCCAGTAGATCTAGGTTCGAGATTGCTTTTGCCTCCTACTTCCAATGTAAATAAAAAATTTCAAATCAACTCTCCGACCTTTACGTGTGCTCTTCAGTATAGAAGAATAACACTTCAACCTTGCTTGCTAAAAGGATATTACTTAAGTTTTACAACTCTCCAGAATAGACTAACCTAAAAATTGTAGAAACGATTCGCGCGTGAGTAAAGGAGGTTTCCTGCCTTCGGTTTTGCATCAAATGTTAATCAAAATAACGTTCTGCACTCGCCTTGTCTCATCTTTATAGGGTTGGCTGGGTGCATATGTTAGTTGGGGGTATTCTAGATAACTGTATCAAATATAGCTGTATTTCGATATAATAAGTATATGAGATTATCAAGACGGGTCACGTGGACATTGACTAGGTGTGCTTACTAGATGCAATCGCAGAAGTCAACAGGCTTCATTATCACTCCAACGAATGTGGAGGCAACAGGTTTAGGCCCTTCTCAAGCAAGGGCCCTAGTTTCATAGTGTGATTAGAAATACGCGCTACCGCTATTTACATCGGATTAGTTCAAGCTGTTCGATGCGAAAATAGCCAGTGTTGGCAGCTAAATATATTGGCGGAAGGTGGGTGTTAGATCTCACAGTGTCAACCTAATGTTTCTAGTTTAACACCATTGTTAAGCGGTGCTTCAGTCGACTTGTCCCCAGCATTTAACGACGTCATGTAATGTCAGAAGATAGGAAACGTGCCGGGTCTGGGTTCAACCGTGATAGCTTGATCGATAATTGCGATTGAGATCGAGGTTCGAATCCGGACATGGACACGCTTGCTTTCCCGCTGGATCCAGCTGTAAATGATAAAATGACTAAGAACAATACAACTCGAATCATCGAGGGTTCGTTATTAGTACCTAATCAACATCGTGTGTCGCCCGGGGCCGCGTGCGATCCCGTACTATTTTTAGCGGTTCATTTTACATGGAAGTTTGTAACATGGTATTCCTTATTACTTCCGTATGAGTGGTAAAATAATACCAAACATGGGTGAAATTAGCTCTAAAGAACAAATAAGGTGCTTATCGGCGATGTAGGTGTTGTGTCGTCGAAAAAGCAAATTTTTTAATCCTACTGGCAAACGCAAACTGCCAGAGGCCCTATTTAGAACGAGAGATTGTCAGCTTGGTAAACGAGAGAGAAGTTAGTTGAACATCTTTGCAGTAGAATTACCAACATTGGACGGGGACATTTAGCTTTTGCTGTACACGATTTTGGGTCGTTATGGTAAGGTATACGAGGCACTTGTAAATGTGGCGTGCGATTACCAGGACTAGATAGAAGTTGCGCTATCGTAAGTTAAACGACTATTGTAGTTGTATCAATCTCCGTTTAACATTCATCACGCCACAACCTAATTAACAGATGATAGCCATTTAAGAGAAAAGTACCGAAACTTACCGCAAATCTTGGAAGGCCCAAGAAAAACAATTCGTACGTTTTGAGCAAGGGATATTTTTGGTTGATTGAAAGCTTCATCCGCTTTTCTGACGGCCTACTAGGCCATATTCCAATACCTGATTGCACACCTCAACATCGAGGCGAAAAGTTCGGGAAGAAAAGATTCAAAATCCGATTACTTCATCGGTAAAAAATAAATCAAGTAACTTTGGAAGTTATGCGTCGACCAACCAATGTCAACACCAGCCAAAAAGGTCACAACAACAGTAAATGAATTCAGTGAATCATCATATACTAAACATTCTATCAGGATTTTCCGTCGAAGCTGCCCGTGTAAAGCGAGCAATTTGTATAAGCAGACAATTATCAGAGAATCATGAAACAAAACTATGTTGAATAATGGGTACACGTAATAACTTTGGTAACAATTACGTCGATTATTCTGGCGTGTTATGTGGCAACAAAGGAACAGATACGCATAAATGAAACTAATGTGTGTTGAGAATACTAGTTTAAATGATAGGAATTGCAATAAAAAAGACAGTAGCAAGATTAGATATCCATTATGACGGACGGTTTTCACTCAGGTTGCCAGCTACGACAAGCGAGTGATTTGGAAGGTTTTATTGGACACTTGCCCGCAATGTTTATTCGTTTATTTCTTCTTCGTGAAACGGCTGTTGAATCCATCATTGACTACGTGTTCAACGAACACGACTGTTCAAAGTTCGGAAGACGCTAGGAAGTTCCGGAAATAACTTCAGGTGAATAGCATCACTGAGACATGGCCTTTGGAACAAATCACTGCTCATATCGAAGACGACTCGGCTCAACTTGACATGTTGGCTGGAATGAGTTGCATGTCTTCTTTCCGTGTCGATACGAACAGTAATGAGGCAATAGGAAAATGTCCACTGGATGACTCTTCTATAGTGGTGACAGACATTTCGGATCGACAAAGGTACCAGATATCGTTTCGCCATTATAACTGCCAATGGTTCCCTGCCTAATGCCCAGGCTAAACAGCGATTCCAAGTGAAAATCGGCTTTCTCTAGAGCGCCGAGATTATAGGTATATACTCGATCAAAAAGGGAGTTACACATTTCCGCAGATTTAAACATCTTCTTCACGGAGCTAATTTTCGTACTACTATCAGACCGTTATGTGGTGAGTTTCCCTCTCAGAGAAAGCATAAAATTATCCAGGAGGTAACTAGAAGATCGCAAAACAATATGTTAAAACAATATCTTTCCATTACTGATGAAAACCAAAAAAATCAAATACTGTTTCCAATCTGAGGATCCGCACTCTTACGAACGTAAACATGAAGCATGACGACAAATCTCTGAGTGTCGCGCGACCATTTCGTTCACAAAGGGTCAGTATATGGTGTTTCCTCCGGGGTAAAGGTGTCGTTATGGCCTTTTTCTTTGATCACGACTTTGTCAATGACGAGTTTTATCGAAACCTGTTGCAAGCCTTTCTGTAGACTACAAAAGCCAAAGCCCATTGAGCAAATGCCTTCCTCACCATGCTATAAAAGAGAACGCCGCTTACCTCTGTAGATTTTGTTGAGCAAATTATCTGTAAGGAAAACAGCGTGTCAAATGGGAAGAGTTATATCGATTTATTCGTGTACTTCAGTGGCAAAGGCTATCCATTTAGGGCTAGCGTCACCGTCACTGGCATTAACCAGATTTGGAAGTAACCAAAGTCATTTTTGAGAATACGTTCTCTCGGATGTTTGAGCTATAACCATCAGTCAATCTGACTTCCGAAATGCCGAAGTGAGATTCCGATGTTCTGCGATGATTTATGCCAAAAGATGACCTCATTAACGATACATCTTTAATAAATTTTGGAACCGGTTTTTGCAATATTTGCGTTTCGCTCATCTACGAAAGGTTGCAGAAAGTGTCTTTTTAAAAGATAATTTGGGCAGTCTGATTACTCATCGATTTCCTCTTGAGATTTTTGAAGTCCGTCATATCTGCGTAAGTTGGCTACGGATCAGATCACGAGAAATATACTCGTCAGTGAATATGAAAGTGCAATGATTTTCTAGACACTTCTTTATTGTCTTGAAAGTCATTAGTGCTCGTAAAGATAGTGCTCGTTATGGTATCTGTGAGTGATTAAATTTGGACTAACAGCATCTCTGCTTGATTGTATGGTCGACATAGGCACTTAATTCATGTATGCTTGACATTATCAAGCTCAGTTTAGTGTTACCCGCACTGATAAATCTACTCTCTCGTGTATTCATGATTCTGACACAAGAAAGATTCGTCAAAACTTTATGCTACTTTCGATACATGTAAAATATACCGAAATGAGACGCGGCTAACATAGGTTGCTAACTTCATTACGCTTTGTAGCGTTAATCGTATAATAGGGAAAGGTTCAACTTAGAATCGCTTTAGAGTTAACAACATTGCTGGCTCAAATCGGCCATTGCGACCAATAATATTAATGATAATTCACTATCGCATGCACGCTTTGAAGCGTCTGCCAAAAGTTTTTAGGGACTGAGCTAATGCTTACATTTATATAACCTGTACTTAATAGTCTTACCCAGTGAGTTGAATAAGTTAAGTAACTTTGGCTAACTAAATAACTGAGCTAAGTAGCTACGCAATCTCTTATACCTGCATAGACTAGATCAGTCAGTCAACTTTTTCTTCAGCTAGACTTTTTTTTTGCTTTTTAATTAAATATCGACTTGCAAAGGTGGGCACTTCAAAAATTTTTGTTCAAAAAATGTTTGTCCGCTGTCATATGTATATATATATATATATATATATATATATATATATATATACTCGGACCGCCGGATAATCAATTGAGAAACTGCAAAGTAATTCCGAATTAAGTCTATATGTTTTTAACGAAATACACCTCCCGAATTTTAGCTCTAGCACCTAAGCAATGGATGATGACTGGGTGAATCACTATAGAGGAAATCACTGACATTGTTTGGTATCTCGGCAAATCCAAATCTTGGCAACTTGGCTGGTCTTCGTTACACAGGTAGCTTTAATCGTATTACGTAACAATAGACGTAGAAATTGAATTTCAGATAAAACCATAGTTTTCACACAACATTATCATCACTTACAGGAATACTGTTGCATAGCTAAAGTTAGTTAACTTTTTTTTTAATTTTACTGGCTTAATCTTTCGTTACAGACCGATTCATGTAAAACATTTGTGGGACATGAACAGTTCTCGAGAGAAAGTCAGCCAGTACTTAGAATCCAATTGTTATAATATATATATATAATATTAATCCATCTAATACCTGTTGACTTATGTGTGTAAACATACTATATTCCATTCAACTAAGGATTCCATGCACGAATCTTTATTTTTGGCGCGCGAATTTGAAAACTTCACTCGGGACCTTATTCGTACACGATCTGGTTCAACAATCACGTTCTGTAACAAAGAACACAATTTAACCAAAGCAAATATATTGTTTTGAAATAGCTCTAAATCACAAAAATATTTAGGCTAGTAGTAAGGATTTAAATAAATAGTAATATTTTTTATTCGTTAGGGATATGCAAAAGAACATACGAGAAGGCTTAAAGTCACGTTAAGGTGCTCCATGGATAGCCATTGCCAGTGCACGACGAATATTTTTCTTTAAAAATTAGTAAGGTGCACAAGGCGTTCTAAATAATGGTACCGATGAACGAATATCAAAAAAATTAATTCTGATCCGAAGAGTATCAACATCGATTTGGACTTGGTGGGTCACACTTATAGACAACCAGGATCATTTAAACTTTTTTTTTTTATTATGAGCATGTTAAACGATGTATTAATACAATGAACTACGCTTAATACTATGATTTTACGATTAAAAAGACACTGAATACAACAGAATTATGTATGGCTTGAATCGGCCAAAACAAAGGGGGCCTTTTGTGCCATTATAAAGCGAGTACCAAATGCAGACAATTTCATAACGAGAAGCATTTAGAACTCGATAGATTTAGGTTTTACATGAGAGAGCTGAAAAGGAATAACCCAAAAAGATGGCACAATCTATACATTTACTGATTTAGTTACGACTTTATAAGCAACTAATTTTTAACTTGAATCTTAATATCTATCATAGAAATACCAGATTGTGGAGACGACGTATTAGGGCGTTGTATTTGTTTCTGTTGTCTGCTAAGAGAAAATTCTGTTGGCATTTCAAAAATATTGTCAAATAGTAGTGAAGAAATGGATTACGGATCTGTGACTCTTTACGAGGTTTTTGGTAAAAAGTTGTTTCAGCGGACCAAATTTAATGATTAAGGTATTTGACGCAACTGGAGGTCATAGATTGTGTCCTATGAAGAAAACGGTGGACAGATAATAGTCTGTTCAACTGAACTATCAAATGCGCTGACTTTTCATGATCGTGCTATGGCTTTTTGATGTACAGTTTCCCGTTTGGCAATGAAGACTCTAGGCTTCGAAGATGCAATTGACCTTGTTGATAACAAGAGTTAGCTTCTCTTCATATTCCTACTACTGAATTGTTAATATGATTCTGTAGCCAGACAACTAGAGAGACGACACAATTAAGTAGAAACTGTTGCAGGCCGATGCTTTTAGATCCATTCAGCTTCACTAGCACAGTAACAACCCATATGGTATCACTCTTTCTACTAACTCGACAACTACCAATAATAACAGCATTAACTTTAAAAATGATTCTGTACCTCTGCGTACAGCACATGAACAAATATGGCTATATCCAACACATTACAAGCCTGCGAACAGACATTGAAATATATGCATTATGTACTAATTAGAGTGCCCATTATCATCGAAATAATTACGAATATTTAATTTTTTTTCAAGGTAAAACTATATTTTTATTCATGCTGAAGTATTTATTCAACTTCCAAATATTTTTGTACCGTATTCCCTTTAGAGCTGATCTTCATTCTCTCCAAGTCCGTAACCATGGCTGGCTAGATAAACTCATCGTTTTAGTAATAGTTCTTGAAAGCAAGTTATGGATAATGTATATTAAATAATGACTTTACGTCATTTTTTCGGATAGATATTTTTATGAGGTTATCTGAAGATTTAGTTTATTCAAGAAGAGCATTTAGTTTCGATAAAAAAAAACACTTTTTCCTGGTATCGACCCAACAAACTGAAAAGCGATCGAAATTGCTGTAATACAAAAAAGGCCCATGACGGAGTAGCAACGATGAACCATAGGAATGGTATACAAATGAAGTACTATATTCGATAAATTGCTCTATTTTAGGATGAAGCTATTGCCGGATATCTGTAGACTAATTCAGCTTTATTTAATTTGGCAACACTGAAAAGGGCTTCCGTCGCCATGAGGAGCCAGCTAATTATCTATGTTGGCTTCTTTTTTAGTTTGAATTTATTGTCTCTCGTGTCTAACTCATACTTTTTTTAAAATAACCTACAAACGCCTTTGCTATATACACGAAACGTTATATGTACTACAAAATTACAATCTAAAAAAAAAAGTAGTGCACAGTGGAGGTTCACTAACTTGCACAAAGTAGTTGCATTTAATTCTGAAGTTTCTTTATTTGATGCGTGTATTTCTCTTATTCTTGCACTGAAAAACAGAAGAACATGTAAACCTTAAACTATGTATATCGTAAGTAGCTTTGTTCGTGTTCGGCGTCTAAATACCCATTAAAATGTGTACGCTAATGCTTACGGAAATTATCATATTGCAAGCTGAAACGGTGAGATCTTTATTTTCTGATTTCTGAATGAAGAACACTCTGATTGTACCTAGGTTCATTTACTAATCATTAATCGTTGTTTTTCTAATAAATGTGTCTATTTCTCGTTAACGTGCTCATTGCTCTCTTACTGGCAGAAGTCGTAACAATTGGAAAAAAGCTGTTTGCACAGAATGTGTTTATGTATGAACTATTCTTACTTTCTTGTTTCTCGTGCTGCTACGCTGCCAAAGGGTAGATGATCGTTTCTAGACTGTCAATATTTTGTAGATAAGAAAAGTTCAGTGTCTTTTCCAGTTGTGGTATAACTTCAGAATAGTTAGAGGCAGCAGAAATACTATCATAAGTATGAGGTAAACGCTTTTTACTATCTTATGGCAACACCGTAGATAGAATGGCTGGCTTATATTAGCCAAAAAGCAATTGCTATCGATTTATGCTTAGCCGACTTAATCTAACTTAGATCGAGAAAAATCTGAAATTTTATTGCCTATAGTTAATACGAACCTTATTGATTGATCGGAAAGTACAATGAGGAAAACCGACTCAGAAAAAACAGATCGCTTGTTGCCGACGGCTATTCACTACTTCCGGCGTTTCAACAGACATTGATCGTTGTCCAATGAGAGAGTAGGTAAATGAAAACATTGCAAGTTGCACGAACCCTAATGCCAGCTTGCATACGGGACAGTCAAGTGAACGTAGGCCGAAGTCTGATACTGCACGTAAAGCCGACTGACGAACCATATCCAAAAGTTGTATACTTCTGCGGTTATTCAAAGAGGCCAAATACAGAGCAAAGCATGCACATGGACAGCTATGAGGTACATGATAAACAAGTAAAGCCATACGCACTGAGTGTTCAGAAGCAGAAGGAGATAAGAAGTCTTTATTTTCCATACATATAAAACATTGATTACACTCTAGTCGACCTGAACTCTATCAAAACCCGTATAGAGCGCTTTTATACTTTCTATTATGGTCAATTTAAGTTGGAACGTTTCTGGCGGTGCGGGAAAGTCACCCTGCAATGATCAACCGAACGCGATGTTGATTCGTCCTAAAATCGGAATCGAATTGATACCAGCTCGATACCTTTGCTACGAGATCAGGATCGACAGGATTAGAGTTTTCGGTTTTCCAATCAATAAATACCTGGATGGTATTTATTGATTGGAAAAAAAAAAAATCCGGAATGGGGTATGAGTACAGAAGATTTCTTCTGCTCGTCTAGTACTCGGCGAATAATAACAGTAAATACCAGATTTCTCCACAGAAGTGTAGTTCTACTTTGTCCATTTATCTAGGCCAATTTCAATTCATACAGATTGCGAGTAGATTTTTTTTATTAAAATATCCTTGTCATACGTACGGATACAAAAAATACGCTGTTGATCAATGCTGCCAGCTTCTTCTGCCTTACTAAGTCAAGTAAGGTTTCTTTTCAGCTTAGCTTGCTTACGAACAATAACCGACACGCTAAGTACAGAGGAAACATCAATGTAGCGTCAGCTATAAATGTTGGGCTATATGTTTCCTTGCCCATTTGTCTGTTTTTGACCTATAGTTGCTGTTACTGTTATGATTACGACAAATGCTTTTCCATATGTAAAACTGTTTAAATATTTGGCTATTATCAACATCTGAACGGCTTCAGAGAGCAACCTCAGCGAATTTATTTTGTCCGATTTGCCTCAGTCGTTGATGACCGATGAGGCAGTGCAATTTAAAAACATGTTACTTAGTCACAGCTGCCTAAAAGATCGGATGTTACATATACGTAAGTTGTCGAATATTTATTTACAGATGTTCATATTTTTCCTAATCAAGTTCCTACTGCCGTATGCATGAACTAATCCTGGTTCAAGAAACAACGATGTATGCGAGTTACCTTACTCGATATTATTACATTAAAGTTATATGGCACTGTTATGGGTAGCTGTTGTGCGTACGGAAAAAGATCAAAATATGTTACTATTTTCGTAAAATTGAAAATTGCAGGCTAGTCAGGGGAGGCATATTCGCGTTTGCTGCAGAATGCTTTAGATTGCAAAGCCAAGATTATGGAAGTTACCTTAGGGATTCAATTTGTTCTTCTGCCAACGGCGAATGCCGCTATCGGTAACTTAGAAAAAAAACAGGGACGCAAAGGACGCACCACATTCAGAAATCGAACAAATTAAGTCAAAATTACCCCAATTTTTAAGAGGTCATTATCTCCAAACAACGTGAGAACTAACACTTCCCTGATGTAGACTAGGTATCTACTTACACATATATGAGTCATTCCGTACTTCACGTAAATGTTGATAGGTGGCGCTTTAACAATTCGCCTAATCATTTTTTTCCTTTGACCAAACATGCTAACATAATAACAAACACGGGCATTAGTAACAAAACACACGTTATGACTAACGCTTTGAAGTTCAATTTATTAGTTCGTAGTAAATCCATCAAAATCATGCTTTTTCGTCCTTAATAAGAAACAACGCGACGACAATTTGTAACATTTTAGATTCAAGTCGAAATATGATTAGCAGTAAAAAAAGTATTTCCGTTCGTACGTGGCAAATTTAGTTCCCCTGACTAGTAACTGTTCTGAGTAAGAATATAACACTAGTCTGGCTTTACTGTCTCACTCTTTATCGCTGTTATTACTATCCATTGATGCTCCTTCAGTCGTTCGCATAGACTTCAATGTTCGCAATATATCAGATGCGCTCAGTAGTCTACCTACACATAGCAATTCCTTTAAGTGTTTTCTCCCTGCTTGCCCCACCTGCTCTTTGTCCTGTGCTCCTGTCACTGTTCTTTGTCCTGGCACATTTGTTTTTTCGATTCTCCTCTCCTATCGACTACACAGCGCCATCACTTTGAGACAGCAAGCGTCGCTATTTCTCCTCGAAGCGTCTGAATGGCGGCCGAGGCGACGTCGACATGCTGGGCATTGCCCCGCAATCGCAATATGGGACATGGTCAATACTGGATAGGGTCACCGTTGAAACCAAAGCGCTAATAAAATCACGAGTGCAACGACGAAGACTCGCCTTACCTATCTAATCCTCTATGTGACTTCGGTTCTGTTCCTCGTAGTCACCTATACGACGCTGCTGTCGGCACAGCGCGTACGTTAAGTGCGGTTGTGGGAAGATCAGTTTATCGATCGGATTTAGCAATCCTCGCGTGTTTTATCGCTAATACTATCGCTGCAACTCTTTCTTTATGCAGATTTTGATTTTATTATTGGAAGATCGAGGTGTGGTGGCAAAATGCTTGAGCTAAAAGAACGAGCACATTTTCTGTCCGACTCCGTACTGCTTGCCAGTTTACAGCCCTGCTTCCAGCTTGATTGCTATTTAGATTAGTGTGCCTGTGTATAATCGATACACAGAGCGACAACTATAAGGCGAAACTATGGTAGACGGTTGATTATTAATGACGACATCTATCCGATTTGTTTGAATGAAAAAAAAATTATTTTTTTTTAGCATATAGAGCATTTTACGGTGCAGCGATTTCTTTTTGAGCATCATATCTTGATCTTCAATAGACCATATTTAGCCCACATGTATGTTATGCACGATTCTGTTGTACTATTGTCATTGTATTTTATCGATCGAGCATGGTAATTATTAAACTCGTAAGTCGCAAATTTACTCGATGTTTTTTGCCCCGGGCTTTCCCACTTTGAACAACTTTTTTTCTTATAAACTGTGTCGGCCATTCTCGGTTTTTCGCTAGTGCACCTATTCAATTTGTAGCTGCGATTCCTCAATGTAATTCCAAATAATAAAGTACTTAGTTCAATATTGGTGTACCTCGATTGCCAGAGACCTTCGCAGAATAGTTCTGTATCTCTCCCGTAATTCGCTAGCCTACGAAACTTCATTGTATTTCATTCAATGGTCATCCGTAACGTATTGACACACGTCAACGCGTTTTTTTTTCTACTATCGTATTTACAGTACTTCTCTAACTGGCCAGAGGCGCAAAACAACTAGCAGATAAGGAAATGCCTCAAACAAATTTTGCATTGATAAGAGCAGCATAATCCACAGTGTTCACTGCGTACACTTAATAGTGAAAATACTATTCTCGGTATACAGCCATCAGACTGTAAACCGTTGTTTTGCGCTTGTTAAGCCTATTAGTTAGAAGACGATGGCAAAATACTTTTTCAGTCTGTCGTCAGCCATCCGGCTCTATTAACAACTTCAGCGTTAGGTCCCTCTTCTTCTGCGCTAACTGAAATCTTTAAAACTGTCTACGAAAAAAAATATCGGATATATATAGCAATAACTACAATAATCGCTCAGATGATCACAGCTGATTTAAGCCTTAAGTTTGATCCAAAAGCAAACACGAAAATAGCGCTTATGGATGTTGCTAAGCTTTTCCGTGTATCAACATACCTTTCAGACAGGGGGTATACTTAACGGAAACAATAAACTCGCGACGTAAGAAGTACCATTAGCGATATCTAGTTTTTGTAACACAGAACGCATAAAACTTGCCCCTCTAATCGTTCCTCTTAAAAGTTTTGTTGGTCAAAACTTAAACAGCAACCAAAGACCTATACATTACCGTATCGATGCATTCTAGAGTCCAAACTTAGACTGCGTAATGCAGTCGAAGACACTTGATTCTGATATAAAGTTAGATCTAAGACTAGAAGTCGTCGTGCAACTTTAGGCGAATTGACTTTTTAAGTTGCCCACGGCAGCAGTAGGACGCATCGTCTCTATTCAATGGCTGTTTCCATAGGTGTCTCTAGCTCCATTGAATTAGTACGCATTAGAACGTGCAAAAGCTGATATATTGGTTTTATTGTATGTATAAACCTTAATATTCCCTGGAGTGTTTTTTTCGTTGAGCGTCCACTGGCGTCGGTGACCTCTTTGATCATCTCTGATTTGCCACAATGTTACCACGAATTAACGCTTACTACTACTGATCGTGCCGGAAAGAGTTTCTCCACTGGTGTCCGATCAGCTTTAGCTAACGGAAGTTGATTGAAATTGTTAAATATCGACGTGCATCTTCGGTACGTAATTTCGCATTCTCTGAGATAGCTTTAGGGCAATATTAATAAGAAAATAGAGTTTGTGTTGTTTAATGTCGCCGGTCAGCGACAGGCCACATTTTTCTTATATGTATCTGTGTAGCGATCAGATCAGTTTTCCACTTAATCGACACGAATCTACAATGCTCATTCAGTATGGCTGATCACAGTTAGTTCCAAAACAAATAGTTCGTCTACGTAATTAACAGCTTCACTCAACGGGAATCCTGCGGCATTTACCAATCAGTTACTTCACTAACGGTCAGTCTGAAAAACGTAAACGTATAATGTATTAATATAGACAGCAGTGCTACGATTCGTACTGGCGCTCGCTTGCATCCAGCCCTGCTAGCCTTTCAAGCCGAAAGCCGCGAAAATGACACGGTCGACAAACGGTATACCCGTTAATCTAAAGTGGAGTTACTTCTTCTGGAAGTGTCAACTTATTCGCAATTTAAAAGGCTTTTCATATTCATTGCTTTGTTTACGAAACTTTCAACAACCCTCAGAGCTTAGTACTTCAGGCAAGCGCATCGCTGAAAATGACGCACTTCATGACATTCTATCAGACGCTATACGTGCAAATAAACATGAAATTATATTTCAAACCTGCGCAACCCGGACCTGTGACAGTTACCGCTGTTGCCAGCGCTACTATAGGTTAAGTCCTGTTAAACGCGCTGCTTTTAAAATTCAACTTGAAGAAAATGCTTATAATATAGTTTAACTCGCGTATTTAGGAGTGAAATTCTCCAAATTCCTTCAAGGGCCTTCAACTCTACTGCGCTCAAAAAGTATTTTGCCTTAATAGTGAATAGTCATGATTTTTTTATACTGTTATTTTGTACATTTTTGAAGGGGGCATTATTTATTCAGCTAAGCGATGAGAATCTATAATTGAACTAGCAACGAAAGATAAGACGGACGTATGCTTGTAATTGTCGAAAAAAGCATATATGTTCACATCGAAACCGCCATAATACTGATATAACCCCTGCTGCTTCATTCTTGGTACTCTCAAATCGTTTATAAATAGTAGGATCTGGGAGTGAATTCAAGAGTCTTGACATAAAACGTAGTGTTCCAGCAGATCAAAAGAATGGCCTGACCTTAACAAAACAATAACCAGTCACTGATTTTATAGATAAAATTGGTCGTTCTGCTCTATCGACTGTGTCCCATTATAAGCCAATATATTTTGCACTATAGCTAATTGTGGTGTTTTTTTTATTGTACACTGTTTTATGTTATGTACGATTATTATGTTCCGATTTACTTGTTTCTAATAACCATGACAGAAAATACACGACGTCAGGCCTAGATTTGTAACGATCTTCTAGCCGGCCACACGTTCTGTTTTTCTGTATATTATCGACACGTACGTGAGCTTGCGTTCAAAGTAGCGATGTAGTTTGTACTGCTGTCGTTTCTACTGCAATACGTTTCGTTGGGTGAGTTGATCGACGCTGAGAAAAGCCAGATGCCCTTGTAGTTGCTCTTGTGTCAGCAATGTCTACGCAAAAATTTGCACTTTTTATTATAACATGGAATTTTGCTGTTTTCACGGACATTTTGGGAGGAAAACATTTCTTAAATTCGAAACTGTCCAACATGTTTCGGCGACAAACGCGCGTTTTCTGGTGCTTACAACGTATCGCTGACAGAAGCAGACGACACAAGTGACATCAGCAACAGTTGCAATAACAATAACATCGATAATTACTTACACAATATTCGTCAAAAACATGAAATGCTAGCAATTAAAGCTTGAATAGATAATGCTAGTTCATGACGCTTGGCTAACTGAGGGCCAAAAGCGTGCTTTACAATGCAGTTGTGAACCCCCCAAACGTTACACGTAACAAAGCAGCTTGTATAATATTTGGTATCAAGATACCCTAGATTCTATCGTTGGTTACTTAGGCAAAGTTTTCTTTTCATACGTAGTACTGATCGTATCAGTGCGGAACAGACCCGCCTATTCCTTTCATTGATGGACTTTTCTTAAAAAAAAAACTAGCAAATACGACTCATATTGCACTCACAAGCTTTAGTGAGGCTGGAGGGGAAACGAGAACGGAAAACACCGCCTAAATCCAATCGAGATGTAAAAGAGGCAGGGTAAAAGATTGCTTGGTCGAAGCGCAGTGATAAGTGAGTATTCCGTCGAACGGTGTTAATATATCGGTGGATTAAAAAAGTCTTCAAACAGCTGAGCATAGAGTTTCTTGATTTTAACCATGTTGAGCGTTTGGATTTAGTTAAACAATAAACAAAAACAATCGAAAGGCCTTAATAAAATATCCAACGATACCGATAAATGGATGTAAAGATAAAAGTCAATTTTCACGATTAGACCTCTGAGCCGTCCTGCTGTAATGGTTTCAGTTATAAGTGTTTTGTCCAATTTTATATTAAACTGGCTAGAAGTGGCTAACATGACGCTTGTTCGCTGATCATTAGAGCTGCCAGAGGAGTTCCATTGACAGTTGTTTAGGGTGCGTACAACTAACGGTTAAAGATCTTCTTCGCAGGCTCTAACTATGCACCGATGTGTTTTTTCGACCTTGCAAACACACTGTTATTGTTATATGTCCTCTTTTATAGAGCTAAAGTATACTGGTTAAAATACATGAATCCGGTAAATATATTTACTATTGTTTAAATTTGTCTTGTATCGTTTAGTATCGAGGACGGAAGCTAACTATAGTTTTGGAGTAATAATAGAGGGTCTACTGCACCAATGGTGCTTAATGAAAAACGCATTTTCAGCACAAAATTCTCTTGTCTTGAATAGTGATTGGACTTATTATACCCGACGGATAGTCCTATTCAATGCTTCACCATCCATACGATATTGAGTTAGACAAATGGCGTCCCTTGCCACCATAAATGTCAATTTATATTTATTCTTGATAGCTGTTTGCTAGCTAACAATGGTAGATCACTTTTTGGCCCCCTCGAACTAACTTAGAGCTTCACTCAGCGAATCAATATCGAATGTGCTTATAGGTCAGGCCGTAGCCGAATCTTAATAACGGGATTAACGGAAAAGTTACATCCGGAGCCGCAAAAGAAGGTCTTGCAAAGAGAAAAGCGACGCTGTAACATCTGAAGAGTTAAAATGGCATTGTGATATTGAACGAGAGATATTCCACCTCGTAATCGGGAATAATTCTTATCATAGTTACCCACGAGGCGACTCACTGTTCATAAAGCAACCGTATTATGTAAGAAGCAAGCCAATTAAAAAAACAACCCAGCGGAACTCTTATGTCGGTTTTTTGTGTGCGTTTTCACTTGTGTCATATAAACACTGGCGGCACAATTTGAATGGCTGATACGTTGTGGTAAAAGATAGGGCAGCACTCTTGTAGCCTTAAGTTACGCTAAGAAACGGGAGTACGCGCTATCATCGGAGGGTCTAATGTACGAATGCTTTACAAGCTGTCGGCTATTCATATCGGTAGCGTACGTTCATCATTCCGAGAAGCTCGTATTGTACTGGAACCTGCCTTTCTCCATGCCGGATACCCGGACCTAATTTAATCTATATGACCGCAACAATCGTAGAATGATGTAACTTAATTCTACGTTTCAGAGTCTACAAACACTACTATCTCCGCTTATAATTGAATTACTATCCTGGAATAAAAAACAAAACCTATACTGCAATGTCCGTACGCGAACGACACAATTTTCTTGCTGTTGTTCCACATAATTTTCATTCTTCGATAAACATCCCGCATGCTAGATAGCAACTAGCGCCGAGATATCGATCATATTAAAACATTGCTTATTTCGTTCGACATGCTCGCTATTTGACAATAGTAGTACAAGGCCATCTACTCTGTAAACGCCGTTCCCCTAGATCATGTACTTTACGGTACCCTAGATACTATAATGAGATCTGTGTCTTTACTACAAATTTTACTAAGATTTTTATACTGCCCACTTGGTAAGCATGTTGAAGTTGTGCAACGCCAAAATGGTCAATGCCGTTAGATAACCTAAATATACGGCAGAGAGGTTCAACGAAGGCCCATCGGTCTAAAATGATACCGTATTTATTTCTGTGAACTCAAAGAAAGCACACGAAAACGTCATATTGAAGGCTTTGTTGTATGGATATCGTCATTTGGATGATGATCTGTGCTAGTTTTGCCCTGCATGTATAATATGCGCATGAAGATAGTGTGAAAAATGATTCACAAATAAGATGAATTGTTTTTTTGCGTCTAGGTTAGTTTTATGACATTAAAAGCTGATATGGCAAATTTTGGGATGTTTCTAGTTATGTGCCGTTTGTTGACATGATGCGGTGCTGGAAATCGCTGACAACACACAGCCCCCAGCAACACAAAAAAAACCCAAATTAGTCTATTTGTTCCAGGTACGTTCATTTGGCGGTGGTAGACTATAATCGAAATTTAATTCTATAGATGCTCGTCGTTATCGTAATAAAATGGCAATGCATATTATGCAATAAAATAGGACTGATGCAGAAAACAGTTTTGCGTAACTTCTGTTTGGCTTTCTGTGTCTCTATTGGAATCTCATCACACTCAGGAGCACAATCCTATTATAATATAGATATATAATATAAACTCAGATACAGCGTCAGAAAATCCAAGAAGGTATTTCGACTGAACTGCTTGTAGATGGTCTACTTGTCATCACTTAATCATCTGTCTACAGAGCAGGATAAAATTATCACCACATGATGACAGTGAATTTCGCTAGAGAAATCAAATTATCTCAGGCTTGTCCTAAATAAAATATTATTATATACACCTGTAAGATTTTATCATGCGGCATTGAAAACAAAAGTAGTTTTCTCTTTTTTTTTTTTCGCTGTTAACAGCATTAAGATTACTGGCAGATGTTTTTTTTTTCTAATTTAGACTTGTTTTATCGGTCGGTAATTGCCGGTTTTTTTCATGCAAATCATGCAACAGAGTCCACTGATGTCTATCTGTTTCCGTGAGCCCCAGTGCCATGATACTATTAAATATCGCCGTCTAATCGTTCAAATTATGGCAGGACGAACGTCACAACAAAAAACAAACAAAGGCTTTTCTATAAATATGCTAATTATAATAAATAATAGATAATAAAACTTAGATCACTATATTAAGCAGATTTGTCTTCAACACAGCGTACGTAGTTTCTCAGTGATTTTAAGCGTACAAACGAAATACCTAGTTTTGACAATTCATTCGATTGTGATAATGTACTCTTTATCGTACCCTCTAAAATTTCATCAACAGATATGTCTTGCACTATATATCTATACCAAAAATAAAAGCGTGCAACTAGCAATTAAAAAAAAAAAAAAAAAAACCGTAAGCCACTAGTCTAGGAAACGGCAATCTATACAAGCAAATATAGGAAACAATGGAAAACTTTTTTAACGAGCAAATATAAAAGATCAATGTAATCAAAAAGTTTCAGGTAATAATACTCTGTGTTTTTTCTTTTTCGCTGAACTATTTCAACCCGCAATTTTGCCTATCATACTAACAGTACCGAACCGATAGCAATCACCCACCCTAAACCCAAAACATGCAGACATTAAAACAAAATCTCTGTTGAAAATCACAACTATTCTTTTCTAAATATGTGAGTCTACTATTTAATGTGAATATGCTGTTTTTTGGAAAGATTGGCGAGCCGTCACAAATAATCGACGGAAAATGGTATCTAATTCAGACGAATTTACTCGTCCACGAGGAAAAACCTACTAGATCACTTTCCGGGTCGTCATGAGATTCGAATTTTCGCAAAATTGCGCGCATCTTGTCGATTCGAAGTAAATAAGACTGACACTCTTGATAGCCGGTCGGTTAGTTTGTTTTAAGGGTACATATTCTCACAGATTCACAGATAGATCACAACCAGTAGACAAAGCAGGAATGAAGCAAATAAATCGGGCTTTGCAGTACAGGTACACTCCTTCACCCAATATCAATTCAGCTCCGGCAGTTCAACGCGAGTGCGCCGCCTTCGATGCTGTCAATATTTGTTTCTGTGTTTAGTGTCGTATATAAGCTAAATATGTTTATAAGTAAGCAACGTTTTAGTTTAAGAAATGATTCCAGTAGCGATACGGAATCTGAAAATGAGACAGATAAAAATAACTCATACAAAAAAAGAAAGCAGCTTAATTTTAAATCAGTATTCTTTGCCCATATCCAATTGGACCCGAACCGTGTCGGTGAGAAGCTTTTTCGCCCCGGATATATGATTGCCCTGATGTCACCCCTTCGTTGCGTTCATTCTCAGAGAACTTTCACGTTACGTATCATATTATAGATGCACCGACACTAGAGGGCATATGCCGTTAAACAATATTTTCAAGCGTTTTGTCGAAAGTTACTGCTTTGCCCCCGTTTCTGTGTTTTGCGGCGAGTTACTAAAGAGAGAACCTAATAGTCGATAAACTTGCTGTACACATTCGTGAAATTAGGATGGGTGTCTTGTGGAGTGGTACAAACTGCTACGAGACGGATACGTATTTCAGTCTGTTGGCCTCGTGCTGCAAAGGTGCAAGACACTGATGCATCGTTTTAAACGCTATTTTTTCTCATTGTAAATATTTAGGCTGACTGGCCAGTGATACGGGCTGGGCACCCTATAGAGTAGGTAGGTTTGCGCCACATTTCGAAAAGTTGCTTAATTTTCAGCAAAATGTAGGCTAAATTCTCAGGTAAACCTGTCATTCATCGATTAATTGAACGGTTCGACCGCGATCGGACTTTGTGACCTCGAATATTCATCCTAGCTACAATCTACCAATAAAGTGCGATAATTTTATAAAGCGTTACGAAACGATAAAATTGCGTTTACGTATGTAATCAACGTTATCTTATGCATGTCATCACTGTGGGCATTGGCCTTCGGTTACCGCAAATGCCAATGAGCAACTTAGTATTTTGAAATAATTTTCTGTATTTGCGGCGTTAATTGCGGGGGCTTGCGGACGCACCATTTCCAAAAGGTTTCCCATACGACTGTACTTTAGATATCTGCCATGTATGTATTTATAATTACCGTTATAACTTTTTCTTTCCTATCTCTGCTGCGTAAAGTGTCGATGATATCACGAAGTACGTGCGTCTTAGGTTCAAATCTGGCGACCGACATAACCGTTTTGTGTGAGAGGTTAAGAGACCTAGAGTTCAATGTGTTTTTGTCGTCGGGTAATGAAATATTTTATTCACATACACCTCTTGAGCAATAAAATGTTTGAATTTTGAGTTGCAGTGTATGATTATTAAGCAAACATCCATTATCCATCAGAATCTATTTTTAGGCACTACAAGACTCGAAAAAGTACAAGTTGACAGGCTTTCGAAGATTTGCCCCTATGAGTAGGCATCAGTTGCTGCTGAATTAAAATGAATAAGAGCAAGTGATGTGAATGAACGAAGCGTCTCATCACCTTTGCTCTCTGTGTTTCCCGTACGTATGCCTGGCTTGGCATCAGTGTCAACGCAAAGAAGATGCTCTCTGCTGTGCATGTGAACCAAAATAGCATGGCCTTGCACGTAAAACCTAATGCCGCATTAGGCATAACCGAATTCGAGCCAGTTTAGGTCACGGGAACTATTAGGCTTTGGACCCTCAGATCCGTTACAAGTAGCGGATGCGCTTTCTGATACGATAGAAGAGTTACGAGCAAGATTATGTACAATGATAAGAATACAACGGCTAAGGCACTTTATAATAGTGTCTTCGTCGCTGCATTGTCCCAAAGAGTTTTCGATGACGCTGGTACTGTTTTCCTTAAACGAACGTTTAGTTTTACTAAAAAAAAAAAAAAAAAAAAAAAAAAGAAATAAGTAGGATCGATAAGCTGTCCGGGTAAAACTGAGCTCTGAAGAAATTACAAAGGAGGCTTAACGAATGTATATATACATATATATTATTGCGGTTTTTCCCCAGAGCCGTCGAACGGATCTTTAGTTCAAATAGACCAGTAATTTTTTCCCTCTGTTGCACTAAGCACACGTCGCAGGCGACTATAGATGCAAATGTTTTGAGCTTTTGAAGACTGCTGCGAGCTCTGATCAGCAAAAACGCGCCACTGTTGTTAATGACGAGTACCAAGAAAACCCAATTGTCAATAGCACCATTGCCATGAACAACTTGTTGCCTGACAAAGATTACCTTCTTGTATCGTTTCAATTCAAAATGTTCGAAGTCAAAACGAATAAATATCTTACAGTAACAGCGATTCATCTCTGTCAGAACTCAAATTCGACCCCTAAACAGCAGAAGGTCTATAAGCGATGTTATGGCGAGATCTCTCCCAGTTGTTTGCAAGGTCGAAGCTTTCAAAACATCTAAGCAACGATCTTTAAATTTTCGAATAAAGTATAGCGGTAGGGCGTCTCCCTCGCTGAACATAACACATAGCTACACACTGACTGAAAATCGGTTTCATCCACAATGGAAACATCGTTTGACTGGTTTCTACAGTTGATCCTTGCATCTACGGCGAATATCTTCTTCTCGCTGAAGAATCCAATGCAGTTAGCTGCTACATCTTGGAGAAAATTAAGAACCAAGTTATATGGAGCAAGTCGTTTGCCTTTTAATTGGTTATTAAAGCGTTTGTGTTTTTTGTCGTGTCCTCCCGGTGTCACGGGAGGACACGACAAAACCTTCTGTCACTTCCGCGGCTCTGTGCTCAGTGGCACTGCCGTAAATGATCGAGATAAAGTAACTAAGGTTATTTTTTGCCTAAATAACGGCTCGTTCGGAAAAAACAATGGCCAAGCTTCGCTCACGTTCCTTTTGTTTGTTCCCTACAATTACCAAACTTAGGGGGCGAGCGCACGGGTGTTACGGCAAATTGGGCGCTAAGATCTGTTCTACTATAAATTTCCACCAACAAAACACGTTCTTGTAATGCCTGCTTGGATACATCGCCATAACCGCAGTGGGCTGTTCAAAACATTTATTTCCGTCGATAGGTACTTATATGTTTAACGTTATATATCAAACGAACACGTTTACCTTTGTGACTTTTTGCAGATGAACCGCGACAATATCTTAGAAGTTCATGGTAAAACAAACAAAAGCACCGATCGCAACTTACAGCTGCTCATAGAGTAAAGAGTGTGACACATAGTAGTCCAGAAAGAAGCCCAGGACAAGACAGGAAGTTAAAGCCTATATATGCTGCTTTGCCTGTTAGGGGAAAACAAGATGAAGGTGAGAAAATGAATCAGTCCGGTCGGAGAGTTCAACACGCTTGAAGACAATAACCTTGATATATCGATGTACCGTTGTTGGGGAAGCCATGACGTTAACAGCTATCTACCTGTTAGGACAGGATTGACAGCAAGCACCTTAACCCTCCGAACGAGTTCACCAAATCGAACCGACTAACACAAGAAATAAATGACGACGGCTATTTATGGCCCGACTTACGCGACGAGCAGGTTCGTGTCACGCCTTTCAGAAGATAAGTTGCCTCCCTCAAAAAGACTTCAATACATAACCAGCACGTGCTTTATCTGTATGCTCAGTTTCCTGTCTGGTAAAGCGTCCCTTCTAATGCACGTCGCACAACGCTCAGTGTGGCATCACCGGTCCATGCTCTTAGTCAAAACAACGCTAAGGAAAAGCGAAACAAATGCTTGCACGCGTTTGTGCGTCCCGTGCATGTTACATTGGTTTATTGCCACCGTACTGTGTGTTGTCAGTTCGCTTTTGCGCTGCGCTTCAGACCTACGAACCAGACTAAATTATATCCGGCAGCCAATAGCTACACGAAATTTGGCGATTCCTACAATTGCTTTTTCGATGAAACTGCTTCATTTTTACTTCACTGATCAGTTAATCAATCGAGCTTACTTCAACGATCATGTGTATCGATGTATTTTGCCATTGTTCATTATTATCGTTTTATAGGGGTCGCAGTTCAGGGCCGCAGAACGACAACAGCGCCTCCACTCGACCAGTGCAAGGCGGCGAGAGCAATCGTCATGAAATGGCAGAGTGCTATGCAAGTTTCGGGATAAGATTCTACGGACACGTTGCCAATGGCTATGGCTACGGGCAAATTACCGTTACACTCGAGTCAAAGTTATCTCGTCCTGTCGAGATACTTAGCTTGAATATCGTCACGGTTCCTCCCTACGTTGTTGAACTCAAATGTGCCACGAATAGCATCGACATGCGGTGGATGTATTGGTACCGAAAAAATTCAACCTTTATATATATATTTGTTAGACATACTTATACCGAACATTTATGGATGCTGGCTCTGTGATTGATTCTTAGGATCATAAAACTGATCGCAACCCTACAATATTCCGTCTAGGTTATAATGGCGGATAGTCGGTTTTAGACAGAAGGTAATAGTAATAGCGGCATTTATTTTTAATCATTGAATTAAAACATTGCAATGGTTGTGAAGTGTGATCGCAAAACACTTTAGGATATTGATCTAAACCTGAATACATCGTGGCTTACGCTGTGTAGAGAGCGTCTGTGATCTAAACTTCAAAATCCGTGGCCGGATGTGGAAAGGGACGATGTTTTTCTATGATAAGGCCTCGAGGCACTCAGCTGCACTTGTTCCATCTCTGCTTCCAAACCTAATACAGAACTAATCTTTCTTAGATCGAGATCGGCTTATTTTAATGCACTGTGGAAATGTACTTATAAAGAGAAATATCTAAGTTATTAGTACAAGTACTATAATATTGTATAAGTCATATGCTTGTCATATTAGCTCGAGAGAGACGACAGGAGACGAGCTATGTAGGACCTTATTACGTAGCTCACAGATTTCCTGCTCTAATTATAAACATAGATTTATAGGAAATGTTTTTTTTCTGCATATTGGTATTAATAGCTTGATATGTTGAAAGTTGACTGTTCAGCTTCTCACACACATATTTACATAAGGTATTATGTAAGTGTTGCGTCACAGTGGGGTTAAAAGGCAAAACTAGATCCACACATATCGTATCATGTATTACATTCTGGGGTTAGTATAAGATATAATAATCGCAATATAATAAAATATCATAGACATTTACTAAATGTCTTCTCGCTATCGATTTTACTATCCCTGCCTTATAAAAATTGTGGCGGCACGAGCCTCACGCGCTATATTACGTCGTGCATGCAGTTTTTTTTTTTTCTATTTCTTACTACTAGAGCATTATTATTATTTCGTCGAAAGAGGTACAACGAAGTCCAATAAATACGGGCTCTTACTCGACCATTATCGAGCAAGTGTTCCTAAGCCATCTCTACATGTACAGCGTATACGTGAATTATAAAGAACATTATGACTACAAATGCGGAGCTTTTAGTCTGGTTGCGGATGGCTGACATTACGATATATGCTGAAATCGTGCTATACTAGGCAGCAACGTAGCGCATAACGTGATAGTTGCTCATTTCGCAGACATCCCCAACGTATTCTTGCGAAGCGCGTCCGGCTATCAAACCTGGTGTCGTCGACGACAGATCCCGTTGACTCAAGATGCCGTTATCAGCTTCCCTGTCTTCATTGACTGACGGTTTACGGACGCATGATCGCCCGGCCGGACACATGCGCAGATGGATGCTATTGCCACCCGTGTCACAGGTCTGGCCATCCTCGCCAATGCACACGATTGGATAAACTGGCACCCAATACAGACACGCACAAACAAACAGGCACATAGAAGATGCGGTTGGCTAGTGATACTGTTGGTAGTAGCCATTATGATGCCATTAGCTATAGACGACGACTATGGGCTGAGGCTGGATCATCAACGAGGGGAGCAAATCAGAAGACAAGGAGAGAATGGCGCGACAAGAAAGAAAGGTTCGCCGCCGCGACAGAGCGCTTATACTTTCATCTCAGAGGTAGCCGACGCGGCAGAAGCAGAGCTAACATTTCATCTTGTCGAACAATCTGTCAGACGTAGTTCTCAACTTCCTCCGTATCGGAGCTCTTGGTTTTGGTGGCACTCATTAGCCGCGCCACCGTCAACACCGACGAGAGAATCGTGCCGCGCCACGGGCCGGTAGTCGCTTTCCATGGCAATTTGTTCGATGTAATCAGCGCGAGTGAAGCGCTCGAGGCCTTCAGGCCTCTACAATTTGTTCAGCGATCAACTGGCAGCGCGATCCAAGGGGCCATAGGGCGACGACAGAATAAATTGCTACGAGGTTTGATTTGCGTATATCCTCAGATTCGGAAATGCGTTTACGCACTGTAACAAACGAGATCGAAGGAAAAACGGTGTAGGATAAGATCCATATTTAACACCTGATGGATCCGTTATTAAAACTCGGAATGAAGTCGAGTAGACCCTGGCAGGTTGCTGATAAGGAAATAATGATAAAAAAAAAAAGTGTCCTAAATGACGCCACATAGCGGCACCATGCTAAGATGCCTATCTAAGTGTTAATTTGACAATAATTTTAGCCAAGATAAATATAGTCATCTATGAAATAGTAACTACCAAGCTCAGCGTAAGTTCCGGAAGCCCTAGTGAAATAGAGATGGGTTACGTCTAGATCTGACTGGCAAGCCCCGCCGGTCTGTCAGCACGTCAGTCTTTAGCTAGCAGCTCGTACGAGCAGAAGGAATAAATTGGGCAGTGAAAGGTGTCGTTGTAACAGCGGTTGATGATCGGTAGTGTTCAAACGCTCGGGCTGCGAATGGCAGTCCGGCCGTGGCGACGGCGTTTTCGCCGGAGACATCAGCCCAAAGGGGCCAACCAGAGGCGCCTTTCAAAGCGGAAAGAAGGCAAACGCGGGGCAGACGAGCACTTGCTGCGACAAGACCCGCCTCTTCGCCTGGTTCTGGCCTAGGGCCAGCCCCAATCCGACGCGGGTATTACCAAAAGCCGTACCACTTTCACTACTTAGACACATTTACCAAACGAGCTTCCGATCTCGAAAAAAGGGAAAGTGCATTGAAGCCGGTCTTCTTATTCCATAACAAAACAGATACTACACATCGAAGGCTATGCCTCAGATAAGCGTACGCTTCGGTAAGTCTGCGCATTTAGTCGGCTCAGTCAGTTCGCGCAGCTGTTACTGTTCATCAGATCAACGCTACTGATGCTTTTTTGCCCCTGCATGAAGCAATGAGGTCGCTAACCCCGTAATGAGACTGTAATAATACTGACACTGCACGTACAATGATATTAGTAGCTAGAGAAACTGTACAGGAACATCAGCGTCCTTGAAATTTGCTACGAAATACTCGTAAAAGGCTAAAGGGGACTTTCAATCAGACGAGCCCCACCACTATACATGCCGTGTTGGTTCAAGCTAGAAATTGTGCTGAGAACAATTATTTTGTTATAGCTGAACATTTAGATGAGCAGGGAGGTCTGAAGCAAGGCGTCGACAGAAATTGGTCTGATCGGGTGGGACGATGATACGCCGCTAGTGAACGTTTAATCTGTCCTAGAGCGTATCTGAGGTGGTTTCACATTAGCCAACTATAGCACGAAGATTCGCCATCGGTGACATTCGACAATGAGCTCAGCTTGTTTCTACAGCTGTGATAAACATTTTCAATGGTGCCTCTTTGTGTGGCTGTGGGCTGCGCTCGTGTCTGGTGTAATGAACTCAAAAAGCAACATTGAGAATGATGCCTTTCTGGATACGGTGAGTACATACGCTTCAATTTGAGAGCCGTAACTCCAGTTCTATACAAAATCAAAATGGAGCAGATAGTATTGAAGTTCTAGTGTTCAGTTCCATGTATATAGAAAACGCTCAGCCGACTAAATTAATACATTTAATAGTTAAATCTACACTAGTTAGTAGATCGAATAAATCTGTGATTTAATTAATAGGAAATTATATAATATCAGTATTGTTCTCGCTTGCTGCTATTGGGTTAGCGTTCTTTAGAACCAACGTCATTCTGACATATTCTGTAACCAAACATATTTTTACAATACGAGTTTGCACTGCCTTGAAAAAGCTTTGATCTTTCAATAGGGCCCCGGATAATTCTACCGAAAATAGTGAAATAAGCTCCTTCTTCTTAATGTCGTCCACTAACTTTTAGCAGACACGAATACAGCTTTGCCAGCAACATTGCTGCCAGTCAGTGTTCCACTCTTGAATAAACTTAACGGGGCAATATTTTAACTTGGACAAATAGCGCATCTCTGAGAGACTTGCAATGTAAATCGGTCATAGATACCTTCAATTCGCCTATAGAACCTATTCTCAAGCCATATTGTCTGCCCAACAATGTTCTTGGCATAGTTTTTTTTTTTATCGAACAACTCATCACATTATTCAACTGTGGAATATATTTACATATATATGTACGCATCATGCACTCGGGACAAATTGGCTTTGACCAAGGGAACCATGGCTCAACGGTCACATTACGCCATGTCGAGCTGATGACCTTTTCTCAGCTAAATTACATTGAGCAGAAAAACAACGTAACTTAATTGCGTGTATCAAGTTACTGGTCAGCTTGAAATTTCTATCCAGATTTAAATTCATCGTGAACATGTATCTATATATACACACATCGTTTGCCGGATGAAAAGTTTGCCGAAAACAGTCTTAAGAAGATACTAAGGCTTAAGGGACTTTCGGACAAAAAAAATGTATACGTTGGTAGGCGGTGAATGTAAAGTTATTTATGGACAGGGTATGCCAGGAAGTTTGCAGCGATGCACGTAACGCAGCAATTAGGTTACGGGAGGCGCGTTCATTTTTGAACAAGTAATATCTCAAGGTAACTTTATAGCAGCTTTAACAATGTTAGTTGACGCCTACAGGAAGTGGTGGACTTTTAATGGAGGTTTTCGAAGGATTTTGACAGTACCAAAAGGATTTCGAGCATTTTTTATCTGCTGAATGTGACGCCTCAATCGAACGTGTAACACCCAATGATCACTTAATGTCTACTTGTATACTCGCTAGAGGGTGATGTTCGTTTGTAGACTGTAATTTTACATGCATAATGTAAATAAATGTTAACTCACGCTCGTCATTAAAATAATGCGCTCTTCCTATGATGCAACTATCTTATGTTATGCTGCGAAGTTCATTGCTCGAAGTCGTCCAAGTTTATCAGTAACTTGTGGCTGGCTGTTTTGTGCAGAAAGACTCTTTTCATTAACACTACCCAGTATAGTATCATTGATAGGGTTGATAGACAAGCATGTAATCTGGAATCTGGTTAGACGCGGTCTTTTTTTCAACTGACAGTCATATACAAAGCCCAAGTTCTATTATTCTGTAGTAATACTAGCTGCGGTACAGCGGAGCTTGTTGCTACACCCAATAATCACCAAACACCTTTTAAACCCAGTTAATTCTTGGCCGTAGCGATTCCGTGTGATTCGTGTGCTTTTCATCCGAAAAGTGTCATTAGAATCGATGACTAGTGTTTTTACTATATCAATAAACAGCCATGGAAAAAAACCACTGCAGGACAACTCTGCTCGGGCTCGTGGTTATAGCATTTAAAAGACTGCCTGACTGTACGCTAATTTAGATGGAGTGAAAATAGCGGACCCACAGCCTGTCTATATTGAGGTATTCACGACTGATGGACGCGAAATTAATGACGAGATGATTTCAAAACGGTTACAGGTTATTGACAGATTTACTATTTACAAATTGTCGCCTGTAAAGCAACATTGCGCGCCGCCTTTTCGACCTAGATTCCACGATCCTAAGAAATGCTAGGGCTGGCGTTCTTTCGAACAGCGGCAAAGGCACTATGGATACTATTTTAGTACGCAGAACATGTAACTTGAAAAGTTTGAAATTTTCCCCTTCGTACCCCTCTCAAGTTAACAACAACGGTCAGCATTACAATCCGAAGCAGATGCGGGAAAACCGATGCGGTGCACATGTCGAATGAGATGCTGAACACACTTATATCATGTATATATGTATGTATATAACGTGTGTGAACTTGTTCATTGTTTTTACGATATAGTAAACAGACTTACATAGTATAACGCTTTGTTTTTAGTATAGCGTTTCGTATCAAGATATAATTCGATGAATTGAGACAAAATAAATCTAGAAGGAGTTATATGGACTGTAGATACTACGAGGCCCCATTCCCTTATATGAAGATGCTTGTATTCTGTAGCAGAAAATCCTGGGCGTTTCCGAATCGGATGGGTCGGGTCAGTCGGGTGTAAATAATGACGCTTGTGATCGGGTGACAGAATAACCCAGGGCCTTACGCCATTTAGATGTGGCTCTCTCAGCAACCGCAGTACAGTCACAAAGAACGTTAACGTGCCATAATTATTATCCACCTGAAGAAACCTTAACACCGAATCATAGCGAAATTATGTAGATTGTTATGGCTGTCTTCTATCAACGTGTCAGCCGGATCGTCGGCTGCTGTCCAATGAAATGGACGGTAGAAAATTGTGCTCGTCTCTAACCAGCGGTCGCTTCGTGTTTGTTACGAGCACCTGCATAACAATACGGTGCAAAGGTTCATAACTGTTGATTTTCTGTTCGAACGACAACTGCTCTTTCGATAGCAATTATTTTCTTTTTTTAGAAGTGTGCATTTTTCGAAACTTGACAGCAAACGTTATTTTTCAAAAGAAATAGACTTTTGAGAGAAGCACAACGTCCGTCATTTGTCAGTAGTATCAGTGAAATTCCTTTCAGAAGCCTTATGGCGTTCTTGTTTGTGTACTAAACTCAAAATTTAAGTTAATTATTGGACGAGCCCGACGGGATTTGTTCCAGTCTATCATAAACTATACACGACCAGTTAGTCCATTGCAGTTATTCTACTACACGAAACCCGTTTCTCGTCTATATATTTAGTCAACCTGTTTCAATATATTTGCTAGATAGTTTAATCACCTCTAGATTTGTCTTTCTCGTCCTATGCTAGCCTATGGCGCATTTCTGATAAACTCTGCTCGAGAACGTAGACGAATACGGCGATCTTTAAAGGGGGGACGCGAATAGGATCGGTGTTCAGCCGACGTTTGCTAGATGTTGCCATTGTTGGCTAGCCTTTGATTGTTTGGTACTGTATTGCTAAGCCGCCTAATCTATTGATTCTGTTCACAGTTTTTTTCTAAATTTATAGTCACATATATTCTATTAAATGGGAACTCCAATACCCGACTGGCTTATCGGTTTCGTTTCTCGGGCGTTAGCAAAACACGAAAACTTATAAAAATTTTATTTAATTTTTTTCCTTTAAGTAAATACTCACATCTCTTTACTAGCATTCTGGCTTTTGTCTCGAGCTACTCATTAGGAAAAAAATGCTCACAAAAACAAATTTATATTTACCTTTTCAACTCCTAAATTGATTCTTATTAGAAATTCGTTAAGAAAGCTATTTGAAATGCATTTTCGCTTTTATTGTTAAGCAATTTCCACTTAATTTTTTCACTGCAACTTTTTACAAAGATCCACTTTAGGTATATGTAATTAATTTATATTTTAACTGGCGTCAAGAAGATCCTTTTTCACGTTAAATTTTCATATTTCAAATGGCTATTTCGACCCAAAAACCGAGATTCAGGAATATAAACTGCGCTGCATTTTGGTGTGGCCTATCAATTGGTATCAAGAAATGTTTCCTTTGCATGGACTTCAGTGTAACAGATGATCATCGAACCCGGTAACACCTAAGCGAACAAGCTACTAAAGCCGTTTCGTGGCCTTTTTCAGGCCGAAATGACAATTTTTTTAGCTATAGATCGATGAATTGTATTTTTATCAAGCTTGTGAAGATTCCTAAATCGGATTAGGCATTCATTCATTCATTCATTCAAGCAAAGGCGGACTCTCAACGAGCCTTTAACCATTTTCACTCAAAAATGTTAATTTAGCTCGTCGATATCTATTGATCGGGGTCAAGAAAAAAAGTTTATTGCATTGAATGCTATGTTAAATTTTCGCCTTTCAGGGGACAGTTTTTAATTTGGGTATTGAAACATGTATTGTATTTTTATTGAGCTCGGCGGAAAAATTCAGTTGGTATCAAGAACGGCCCTTTATCATAGACCTTCGGCTAGTATTTTGTTAGTGGAAAAAAATTTCAGTGGACGGAAAACATTCGGACATGTATAGGAAAGTCGTTTTAGCAGGCACAGCCTTTAGCCGATTGCGATCCGTCAGTACACTAGGCCTTCTAGGACTAGATTAGTTTCAAAAAGCGCACTGATGCAAACGGTACTTTCCGTTGACCTTCAACCGTCCTTCACCAGCAAAAACATTTAAAGCGATTACTTTTTCTTATTTACCAGATAACGAGAGCCTAGGTACCTAATTTGCCGTGACTATGACTTAGTAAAAGCATGTGTACGTATTAAGAAAATGCACTTGAAGAAATCAAATGTTCAAAGGCTAAGTTTGGATTATTTAAATTTAAAAAAATTGCGCTAGAATTGGAACTAAATCATCTCGAAGTTGGCCATAAACGTATATTAGTTTAGGGAATGTACTTTAGTAGTGTAGGGAATGCACATAAATGTTTCGGATGTAAGGTTATTGTAATGATTCGGAAGTAACAATTATCATGATCGTGTATTACGTAAGCCTATATTGCTATCGTCTCGTTAAAAATCTAATGGTAAAAAATTTAATATCTCTATATATTTAGTTTGCGAAATAATGTCATTACTTTGGTAGCCATTCAACGACGACGCTCAAACGATATCCGGCTTTCGAAGATTGCAAGATATTAGGGGTTATTCTGTCACATACATAGATTGCACAAAAAGCTTCTTAAGTGTATCCAGCGTAAAAGGGACCAGTTGTTTAATAGTAGCAGTAGTAGTAGTAGTAGTAGTAGCTTTTTATCTCCGTCAGGACGCATTTTAACTGACCTAATGCTAAGTGTAAGGCTTTCCGTGCGAAAGACCTAGTGTTCGCTTGTCAACCTCACTTATAAACCTATAAAAGGTCACTGGTTCTGTAAATAAGCACGACTTGTAGAAGGAATCTACCAGTGCTTCATGCACGTTGGTCAGTGCGTTCCTCTTATGACATGGCGCAACTGTTCTTCATTAAAGACGTTAAAATTACTTTGTGATTCGGCCATACAGTTCTTTTAAAAGCACAGAATACTATGTTAACAACTACGTAGTGTTATCTATTACTAAAAAACGTGTTAAAATTTCGGCGGAAGAGGACAACGTGGTCCATCCGTCGGCAAAAGCGGGTAGTCAATAATGAGTGTAGTCGTAAGGTACGAAATTGTACGTAAGGTGTATGTCTTGAGGCTCGCATATTCTTATCGAAACGCTAGTTGCTGAAGGAGAGTGAACTGCTTCTCACATAGCGCAGCTTCCACAGTTCTTCCTACTCTAAAAGCGTCAGGCCAGGCCAGGCCGGGCCAAGCCAGGCCCACCTTTTATTGCCCAATAATGTTGCATTCATCGCATTGAATCCCCATCTAACCACAAGGAAGATGCATTCAAAAAAACCGTAGCAGTAATGAGAAGCCGCCATTTCTGCTTATCGGCCACCAAATCGAAAACACATTTTCTGAATTTGCCAATTGTTTCCATCGAATGCAGATGCTACCGGTGAAAGTAGTTCATGGCACAGGAAACACGACGATTGTACTAGTAGATCCATCAACGACTCTTCTACCAACTAAGCTCACTATAATCCATTCGTATTTGAGGAGTTACTGATTGGGGACAGTTACGCCACACAGCCGCACAAGGTGGAATTATAGTCCATAAGTGAAACTGTACAGGTAGCCACAGGTCGGAACTATATGGACGGGCAACGATTTTGCGTCATGCACTTGCTTATTTGATAAAACTAAAGAGAAAATGACTTAATATTGTTGTCAAAATTTTCTTTTTAAATCAGCCGCGTATGACATGTTGTTGACAACAACAACAATAACAACAATACCATATGATGCAAGTGAAAAAAGGACGATGCTTTAACTCGGCTTGATATAAACTCTTTTTTTTTTGGGCTAGCGAATCATATTTCGATACCATTTAGCTCCGTAGAATTCTCAGCAAATTAGCATTGACGGTGCCCGACTTCACAGGTGTAGTAGCCCATATAGTCACCGCGGTAACCTCAAGTCTGAACATGGATAGAAGATCGTACAAATGTCCTTGCGCGAGGTTTGTTTTAAATGTCCTCAGCATTGAGTGGATTGAATTGTGTAGAATAGATTGTTCGTGCGGTCGATACCCCAAAGAATCTGGCAACAACTGCAAGATCTCTGGGGCAAAAAGGTTCTGCAGTAACGACATATCGTTAAGTAATCTCTTGTGCATTGGTACAATAATTTCGCCCGAGTTGGTAATGCCGTCACGTTATTTTGGATAGTACCTGTACCTCTGTATCCTAAGCTACCTTCAGTTGCACCCTCTGATATCGCTTGCCCTTTGTAGCGTACTTATATAGTAGTTTTTTTAAAGCTTTGATGCAATATTCTCTCAGTGGCAATTGACATCGTGTAATAATGTAGGACGCACAGCAAGTGAGTGTTACGACAGTTGGCTAATCTTTTTTTTTGGTGCGGTTAAGCTGTTACGATAAAGCGTAGAAATCAAAGTTTTTGTCTTTATTCTTTTTTCTATCCGAGCAAGAACCCTATACCCTATATGATCTATATCTATTTCATTTCGATTAGGAGGTGTTCTTCACAAATAATTTCATACAGTTTATTTGGCTTGTCCGGAGAGGTGAGTATCTGTGAATACTTAAATTTGGTTATAAAATACCAATAGGGACTGTTCATTCGAATGGGAACTATGTCGAACATAACCGCTGAAAGTAAGTAACATTTTTTATAAGTTCTTCTTTCGTTCGAGTGGCAGCAGCAGCAGCTGCCATTTCAAATGAGTAATGCCCGTATATACAAGAAGTATTCTCTCAGCCGCTTAAAATGTATTGATCTCTATTCGTTTGACTCTCATCACTGGACTCTTCTGCCCCCCTGTATATACCGTAGGGCTGAAATTGGGCATGGAAAATTAGGTTAGTTAGACAGGGTGTGGCAACTGTGTAGAAAAAGCATTAATATAACATCTATATTAGTACATACGGTATAATTACCGTACTGGTGAACGTTAAGGCTGCTTGGAGTTATTTCGGCGTGTGCATGTTTAACTCTGATGACGCCGTTACTGCTCACATGGCTCTGCCTTATTGGGGGCATTGAATGATGAGATCTGACGTCTGAACGATAGCCCGCGAACACCAGTGTGAGCATGTGGATGATTTTTTGAGCCGAAAGTTTGACATCGAAATTTGACGGGCACAGCAGTTTTCTTTGAGGCGGTGAAGCGCGCAGACGATCCGCACACCTACTCACTTCATTTTCCAGCGGAACAACTAATTCACCCGTCGTTGCTTCTGCTCCTAGTGAAACTATTATACTGTTATATTACAGCCCTAAGAACACCGACGGAACGCTGCTATTGCTACTGCGCTTGTGTCAGAATCTGGCCGACATGAAAGAGCCTGCTTCCAACTGTTCGGGATGTCGGCTTCACGGCCTGTGTTGATTGTGGTCAAATTCTCAGATCACCAGATCAGAAAAATAGTGGGTGAAAGTCCGTTGCGTAACAAACAAACGCGCAGACAGGACGCGATACCCCTATAATTATCAGACAGCAGCGAATGACAGAAATGCACTAAAGTCGTCTCTCTTGTCGGTGTTTGTATAGGTTTTTTATGTTAACTTGAATATGACTTTCGTTACGATAGTGAGAATTACGTTGTTGTTGGAAGAGGCTCTTGATTTTTATTTTGTTGCTATTATTAGTAGCAATGGTAGCAATTATTCTGTTATTCTATGACTTACATAAAAAAAAAATAACCAATGACAACTTTGCGGGTTGTCAGAGTCCTGCACTAGCCTAATCCTCGAGAAATTTGTCCTGTTTTTCCTAAATAGCATTTAGATTTATTTTTTCAGCTTTAACTTCTTTAATGACAGTTTATGGCACTCCTTTCACCGCCAAGCAGCTTTGTGTACATTTTTGCCCCTTACAAATTAGCTAGTAGCGTTGGCTAAGAAAAAATCTTACAGGGTAATAGAAGTAGTAGTGATCTTGGCCAGGGAAAACTTTAGATGGAGCTTCTTCGTCCGGCTATTTTCAGTCATATATCAACAAACGAAGTTGTAGTTCTTTGATCTAAATATTTATTATATCCGTACTTGTGTGGCGTCAAGTTTAGCTTTTACGTTAACAATCGCTATGCCTAAAAGGCCCGAACTTCCATTTCCAGATGGTTTCTGTTAGCATAGTATCCGTTCGTAATACGCTTCAAGCAATTGTTTCTTCCTCGTCGGCCTAAATTCGGTTGGTCTAATTTATAGTTAACCAGGATATACCTATTAAGCCTTTACCTTTACGGGAGCGGCTAGGCATGAATCGTGCTAAAGCAAAAAGGCAATGTCCGCTTAGGAACCTTATTTCGCTCCGAATCCAACAAATCATTCGCTCCGCTTGTCATCTTTAATTCAAATTCATTAAAAGAATAACCTGCTGCATACACATCGGCAGCTAGGAAGCTATTTTTTTTTTTAAAGTTTACCGGCGACACGTTTTCGATCAAGTGAAAAAAGCCCCTGTCATTACCATAGCTGATGATCGATCAGTGTCGCGCGGATTAAATTTTGATAAAATCGAACACAAACATTCAATCGAAGGTCCAATTATATTAATGCTACATCCAAAGGTAATAGATTATTGACGCTGATCTTTCTTTGTTGGTGCTTATTGAATTTTTTTTATTGTACACTTTCAATTCAAAAAAAAAAAAGTTGTACAGTTGGTTTGACAAACGAACCGATGATGTAGTGATCGACAATCTTGCAGGGCCTATTTGTTATAAAGGTATATGTCTCCGGTAGAGTAAGGATCGATGTAAGGTAGAAGTACATATAAAGGGTTTCCGCGCTTAAATCAAGATAAGTAAGTTTTTAGTAGGAAGCATAAATAATTACGTTAATGAAGTCTTTTTACGCTAAAACTACTCATAAACGGGAACTGGATATTTAGGCTAACTTTGGAAAGTTTCGCTTGTGCAGTTTCTGCGGTAGCAATATATGCCCTAAACCGTCTTTTTAGTTAAATTTCGAAGACTTTTATAGTGAAGTTTTTTGAGAAGATCTGTAAACTTGTTGAGGGCGTCAAGAAGATGAAAAATACAGCTCGCAATCAACAACAATGATGTTTGAAATAATTTTACAATTATATATAAAGTGATTTTTCGTTAAAATAAAAATGAGGCCGATTTGTTGTTAGGACAATCTGAGCGCCTCTTAGATTGATGTTACAACATCCACTCTCGAACCCGGCAGCATCGCTCCATCGTATCCATGTCTGCAGTTATAACGCAGTTACCTGCATTGAAACGCCATAGTCTCCTTATGGTTCATTTGTAACAGCGGTACATTGAGCGCTTATTACGAGTTTTTCATGAGGCTGAGCCCTAGCTTAATTATTCAGTGTATTTCAGTCAACTAGAGCAAATTTTCCAGTTGAACCTGTTTAGCATGCCGTAACCCGCATTCATTCGAAGTCTCAGTGGAGCAGAATTAATCCTGTGACTGTTCCGTCTATGTTGCTGTTTGCATTGTTCTAACAGTGATTTTTTTATGTCAACCCAGTATTTGGCTTAGCATCCGCTTCACGGGGATCCTTATTTATATTTGGCATCGAAGCTATTATTACTGGCATTACATAACAGCCTTAGGTACAGGTAGCTCTGTAAGGCTCGCGGTAAGGCTGTTGACGTTGAGGCAGCGAAAAAAGGATATTGAATTTATTTGTTGCGACTGCTGCGTTTTGCTAAACCTATTATGTGTATTCACGGGCTGTTATGTCATTTTCGTAATCGTCGATCAAGCTTCGCTGTCACCCAAATTTTGAGAAATATCATATTAGTGAATTCTTTTGTACTGTAAGAGAAAGACAAAATATACGTACGTTACGTTCTAGACGACAACGATGCAAGTCTACAGGCTCAAAGCCTGTGCATCCTTCACAGGGATATCATACGTACTTTTAGCGTTGACCGAAACGGAAGCTTTCTTCATCCGTCCGGTTGCAATGCACGTACCAATGTACATACACCCAATAGCATATCTCATATCCAATTCTATGGTGTTCAGTACGTTGCGATAAAATCCCCGTATAGGTCAAATGTACGTCTAGACGCTAGATATTCAACGGGTAAGTAAGCAATCAGGCTGGAAAAAAGCACATAAAGATTAGCATAGATTTAGTGTTTATGACGTTTCGGAATATACTAAGTGTTTTTGTGTCATTATGGGTGTCATAAAGGTAAATTCGTACAAACACTACCTCTGATTGTCATCCAATGTTCCGAAAACTTTGGATTTTTTGTGCATCTATAAGCATTGGCGTAAGTAGTACGGTTCATTGAATTAGCTGGTCTGTTTTTCATTAGTTCAATATCAGGGTTTTGCTCTCCGTCAGCATTGTACCTGTACAGCGCCAGGCACAGATAAAGCTGTTTAAAAAATCTAACAAATTTTTCACGCATAAATACAGTTATTTGTTGGGCTTGCCTCTCTGAAGGCCCCATAATAGGATAGTCGTACATTGTATTGTTGCACTTAATGAAGTTCTATAAAAGTGCAAATCATTATGTTTGATGCAACGAGGTTGAATAAGTGAAATAAATCAATAATGGGCAGAAGCCCATATAAAAATTTATATCAGGTTTACTATACTTGACCAATTATGCAAAAAAAAGCTGTACAGTTTGCTCGTTTGTCAATAGTAGTAGTAACTTAAAGTTTCATTGCACAGTGGAAAAAAAAGCTTTCTGGCCATCGAACGGTCTACTGATGAGATACCTTAGAACGAATATGCATCATTTACTTCATCATACATATGATGTAGCGTTTGCCGATGGTAGGCTCTGAGCGATAATCGATCACTGGCTTTTTATCACAACAAGTGATTAACTTGTGGGCCTATGTAACTTACTGTGCAAATTTGGCCACCTTGAAATTTTAAGTCGATCTTTACTAAGCGGCTCGCATTTGTCCTAAGCAAATCTGCATATTAGCACAGCATATTCATTAAATTTTTATTATGTCTATTGCCGAATGAATGGGGCAAATGTACTAAGAACCTATTAATTCGTATCAAGACGTCTGAACAAAGCTGAGATTTTTTAAGACTAAAAAATCAACTTTAAAGGCTATATCTGGTTTGTTGGGCCCAAATACTGCAAAATCAGACAAAGTGAGTGCCACGTGCTAACATGCGACCAACCTCTTACCTGCTTTTACGTTGTAACCCCTTTTCCTTTAAATTATTTAGGTCCATTTGTAAACGTGGGATATTGCATCTGCCGAGTTCATTATTTTTAGTCTGCTGTACTGTGCTTTAGCCCTCCTGAAGCAACGACTGTTTTTTATCGTCCATAGTAGATCACTGCCTCAATCACACGAATTAAACAACGATTGTCTCAAAATGGTCACCTGCTTCTATACTACAAAGTGAACAGTTCGTTTTTTCATAATTGGGTTTCGAACCAGACTAATGCCGTATACGGACTTCCGCTTTATACAGATTCCGCATTGCAATAGGTCGATCTCTCGGGGTTACTGTTACCCTGAGGAGGTAATCGGAACCTTCCCAGACGCTGTATAACAACAGTTGCCCTCTGCGCAGTCTATCGAATGCTGTGGCTATAGTTGCTTCCAGTGACGATCGTCGGCGCCAGCTGCATAACGTTTTTGCTCTGGTACAATTCGGTGCTCATTTTACTGCTGTCTGCGTGGGTCCAGAAACGTGTGGGTCGCCAACGAGGGCGAAAACAAATCGTTCTAGCAATGTGCAAATCTAGCGGAAAACGAAAACGAAGGCACATGGAATATACGGTAAGAGTGTGTTACCCGAATAAGCTTATTGTCAAAATGGTTCTGACAAAGGTGGAGCTGAAGTGAGATTGCGCCCGATGATACAACTCTTATTTCTACATTATTTCGCTCTTGTTTTTGCGACTGTTCAGCGCAGAGCTGTCAATATTCGTCACAATCAAACGGTCGGGAAAATCATCGTTGGATGCCTTAAAGCAATATCGCCTTTGGTCCTGCACTGAAACAGATTTTTCGGCTTAATTCTCTCCGCCTTATCTGTTAGATAATAATGTATAGTTTTTTTTTCCCCTCTAGTTCTGCCGTGCTCGAAAGCGCAGTCTATGGGATGCTTTCTACAGCCAGAGTAACCCTGTGTGGACACAATCGCCTGCTGCATGTTTAGGTCCCTGCTGTGAAACATTGCTCTAAACAATGCTAACGACGGATGTTAGCTGGGATTCCTTCCCGTCTAGCCGCTAATCGCTTGCCTTCTGCGATCCTTTTATGTGTCCAAGATAGCATAGAATGAATGCTTGCTGAGGTGGTCACGTAGAGGGCGCGAACTTGATCGACGCGAGGATGAATCACCGGCTTGTAAGTGCAGAAGCTGTTATACTGATGACTATACTCTGTACTTTGAAAAACAAAGAAAAATTTATAGTTCCGAGCAAAGACTTGGCTTGCAAGATTAAATCATGATAACTGTTAAATTAGATACGTGTGTATCTCGCTCATATCTAACTAATAATTTGAATCTGTATTTGCCTTCGGTACGCTTACTATGGTTGATTGCATAACAGTTACTTGCCCCATAACGTGCTGGAAACCGTAAGATAATCTATTGCCAGATTCAGATGCAAACCAGGGAACTATGTTACGTGATTATCTATCATGCTTTGACGAAATTGATATCCGGACGAGAGGAGCCAGCCTTGTAGGGCGCTGTTATTCCTATGAATGATAATCGTTTTTTGATATATCAACCTGATGCGAATGATTGCCTCGTAACCAAGGGGTCAGTGAAAACTATTCACAAAAACCAGAGTCAGAGAATGGTGTGTGTCATGATATTGAATCGGGTGATTGAAGCTGCCTTACTTTCTTTACGAAACGATTTCCTCTGTCACTAAACGCTATTGCGCACGTATACATAGAACCACGAACTTGGCGGTATGGAAGATACTCTGCATTTTCTAGGACCGATATCTGAGCGGTATTTTAACGGAGCGGAGGTTTAAAACACCTATGTACGTATTTGTTCAGGCTCTCTAGGCGCGATGCAGGAACGCACACGTCATTCACGAGCAGCGTTTCATTAAATCGCTCTTTGACTTGGGTGATAGTAGCCCTTCAGGTAAAAAACCTTCTGTAGTCCTAACTAATCTGTTTAACCTGGACAACAGAACGGTGCCATTGGCCATTGCGCATTCGGAACGTTGAATGTGTTAAACGAGAAATTTGCCGCGAGGCACCCAAACCATAACAGCTTCGTTCATGGGACAAATTCGTAGGGACTAGTTTTTTACAACTGAACGCTTATATTTAACAAAGAAAACTTCCATTACTTGTGGGGAACTCTCGAAGCGGTCGCCTGCGTGGCGCAATATCTAAAACATGAAGGCACCTGTACTGCCATTTAGTACACTTCGAAATGTGTACATCAGAAATGGATGCCCTTACAGTTTTCCTAGCCCCTAAAGAATACCGTACGATGTAGTTTAGGTCTCAGCCTGGGATGGGCCTCGCCATCTTGATCATAGTGACACACTGACCACTTGAGTTAGGCTTTGGAGGGCGTTTATAGACATTACGCAATACAGCGGTAGGTTTATTCACACGCAACACTTAGGGCATGTTTTGTCATCAATGTACCTCTACTGTCCTTACTGCTACGAATCACTTTATTGTGACTATTAGTATCGTTAATGAGATCACGTTTGGTACTACGTACAACTGTTGCCCAATATCCGTCGTTTGCTATCTAGTTAAAGGATATTATCCAATTATATCTGCACACAATCGATCGTTATCGCTTTATAAATTAAGGCGAAAGAAATCATCTGCGGCAGATATTTCTCTACTGGGGCCGCGACTTCATCCTCTGCCATTATTATTCCCTTTTCTCTGGAAAATGAAGGTAAAAGAACAACGGTTTGTATCAAATACGTTCACGCACGTATTTCATTTTGATTATATTGCAGCCATCACAACAGCAATAGCAGAAGCTGAACTGCATCAAACAGTTCGCGGTGCTTTTCTCTCCAGTCGGTGCGCCATAACGTTCGCGCTGTAATTACCGTTACCTTACTACACGGCCTTCGTTTTGCCTGTGCGTCACCACAAACCCACTCGTTTATTATTTTCCACACCCGCACAGGCGCTCTCTGTCCCTTGCTTGTCTTGCGCAGGATGAGTTCATTCTACGAGAATGAACGACAAAGTGACAGGATGAAATCGTAAACGTCTAATCCGGCGGCGATGGCCGTCTTGTTGGACTATTTATTATTGAGCGAACATGATTAATTGATACGTCGGTGCCACAGGATGAGGGTTAGAAAGCTGCGGCGCCGACGGCCGTAGCCAAAAAGGAAGCAGCAGTGGCGATAACGGAAAGACAGCAACGTCGAGAAGACGTTTCATAGATACGGTCGACCCCATAAACGCTGGGCCGATTTCATCTGCCTTTACTTGCGGCAGGGGCTAGTTGATCTCTGCGGGGGTTTGCATTGTTCGAAACAATTCTTACCCCGCTAGTTCTCTGCTGCTGCTGCTGATGCCGAATGTTTGCTCCGCGTACTCCTACCTGGCTGTGGCATTTTACTCGGCCATGAATGTGATCGTATCAATATTAAAGGGGTACAGTGGCGTTATTACGGTGGCATCGCAAAGCTGCACGAGGATTCCTGTTTCAAAAAAGCATTGTTCTTATCAAAGTTGTAGCGTCCGTAGCGAAAGAGTCATGGTGTCGAAATATAGGAACAACAAAAGCAATACAAGCGGCAAAAGTGGAAAATGTAAAAAAAAAATCTAATCAAAAGCTGAAGATAAAGACAATTCGACATCGGCAGCGCTGGCAGCCATTTGATCGAAGATCTTTTGATACGTAGACCCCAGAGAAGCTCTGGCAGCTTTTGCAGTACTAAGCAATGATGGCACGAACAGATTCGTCGAGAATTATCAAAATTCCGTTTTCACGAGGGCGAATCAATCGAATTCTGCTTAGGGTACTCAAATGCGTTTTTTTGTTTGTATCGGTGTAGGTACGGTAAGACCAGTGTCGTAGATCGATGACGCAAAACATTAACAGGAAGGCGAACCACACGGCGCGAAGTCATCCATAAGGCGATGAATATAATACAACGCACATAGTATTTATTCATAGCAAAGCGGAGCATTTTCTCGTGCGACTACCCCCCCCCCCGCCCCCCACCTATAACCATGTCCTGCACCTGAACCAATCGTTAACGGCGGCACATGGAATCTGAAAGGGAAAATCACATGCGGGACGGATCTTGACAAAAATGGCCGTTCAGGACACGCATTGTCGGAAATAATTATATACACATTTATCAAAACACAAACTCTAAACATGTACATACCGATAGATTATGGTTCACCTGGTAGTAAATATAAAAAATTGTTTCTTCCGTGACTCATACATCAAGAGGCTCACACGGGGTCATACAAGTTTTTTCCTTTTGTTCACTCCTCGGAGGATCGTGCCTCAACAGATCAATGACTCACCTCGTAATGACCGTGATTGTTACATTGGACTGCTTCGAAACTATGAAGAAATACGCGGATGTCCAAATTCAAACAAGCGTCCTAGGCTTGGTTGGGCTCTCTTCAATTCGACGAAGACACATCTTCCAACTTGCTTCCTTTAGATTATTGTAAAGAGACGGAAAGTGTTTAGTCATTTCGGGACAATTCGATGACGATCTAATTGAATAACCCCATCATACGATACTCGTAGCAGATCAGTTTCTACTTATTGGCAGCAGTGCGTTTATTGCCTAGATTATGCCATCTCAATACCTATGGCCTTTAATGTGATCTTTGTAAAAGATACACATTTTACACATCCATTAAGGTTTGAAAAAATACTATCTCAAGATAAAAACCTGATAGTATGTATCTGTTGTTATTAGGCTGGAGCTGATATGGCCGTCACGCGCAATCCTACTATAGAATATATACCAGTAATTTGCCTCTTCGTTCGACTAGAGCCAATGAATGAAGCTCGCTTGTGCTGGGCACGTGTGACTATACAATCAATGTACCGATTACTTAGAAAGAAATATTTTTACAAAACGCATTGCAAGCATGTGTAACGCCGGTTAAAATACATTTCGGTCATCAATCGATAGCGATGAAAGCTGCTACGGCAACCATTTAGATGCTTCTTCATGCTCGATTCTGCAATCTCCTGTCAGTAACTGAAGCTGTTGACAAAAGTAAACGTTAAACCAATATACTGGCAAGAGGACTCTTTCGCACACACTAACATAATTGAAAATTCTGCGTTTTTTCACGCAGTCAAGACCTTCTTCCCTCGTGCCAGGCGAGTTTGAGTAAAGGTAAAGTTGACAGTAGCTAAAACATAGAAATAAATGTACAGTAACATATACGGTGAACAGAGGTTTACGGAAGGGTCGTATGCAATCAGCTTTAAGAGGACGACGACCCAGCAGGAAGTAAAGCCCAAGTGATCGGCGGACCATCACACTAGTGGCTTTTAGCCACTTCAGTGACTTTCACCGTAACGGTAACGTCAAGCAGTGCCATACATCAAAAGAAAAATATACATAAAGCGTCCGCCGCGGTTGAACGCCCTCATCTACTGTCAGCACATTCTTGCAGTGAATTTTCGGCTTCGAATCCGGACTTGTTTGCGAATCACTTTGAAGATGGCATTGTACAACAATATAATCAAAATCCCTCCTACCCACACATGTGATGTAGGCTAGTAAATAAAAATGTTTCACGGAAAAATCTGTCACAAATATACACTGGTAACGTACGTGTCTAGTGGGCAAAAACGACTCGTTTTTGAATGCAAGATTTGACGTACTTCGTTTCCTGACACCATATCGAATTGAAAGTATGGATCCATAAAACCTAGCTGATGATCAAGTAATCTCCACTTGCCAAATGCTGGCTGATACGTATAACGTAATGCAAAGTGATTAAACCGATCATTGCGTTTCCAGTGATGGATACCATCAATCCGTTAGAGGCAAATACAATGCTAAGCGATTAATCACTAGTATAACAACAATTTTTGCTTATCGTTACTTTAGGACACAGATGCACGAGATAATATGACAAGACTCTACATGGGGCCAATTAGAAATAACAGCAAGATGGACCTAAAGGAATTTCTTCATATAATTACCTTTTTGCCTAGATTCGGAACACTCTTGGAGCGTTATTAGTTAGCTTTATCCTACAACAGAATTTAAATTCGAAAATTACAATAAAATTATATATGTCTGTCAACAAAGGAAAGTCTAGCTGACACCTAATGACCCTGAGCTAAACATTAACAGTACGGTAATATGACTATTTCGAGCTGCTACTATCTTTCTAACTTAAACTGCATTTCCAGCTCGTTCAAAGTCTTGGGCATTACGAGCGAGTTCATTCAGCTTCCGCACGCGTCTGATCGGAACGCCCCTATCCTCTGATATTTCGATTCATCGCAAGCTCGTTATGCCGGTCGTGACTGGCTTACTATTTTTCTTGTAGCGCCCCTATTTGATTATATAACAGCTCCTTGTTCAATATTAAACGGAGCTATTGGCTGAGACGAGATACTTCCCAAGGGCGCGATAAATCCACGGCGTTTTCCTCTTTACACGATAGTAGATCATGCTGACGCTGCCGGCAATTACTGGGGTTCCATTATAGCGCCGTCGCCATAAGGATATTGTACCGGGTATTTGATTTCGGTTATTTGGTAATAACTAGAACACTCGAGTCGATCTCGTGCTAACCAGTTAGGATCTATTACTGGTATAAGCTTAGGAGCTGCGTCGATCTTGCGATTTTAGCAAATTCCAGCGACTTTACAAAATAAGTAAATGTACTCGTACTTGAGTTTGACTTCACCCCGATATCTCCTATTTGATTGAAACTTAAACACCCAGTGTTTTTCGATGATATGTTAAAGGCATGACATAGAAATGTCTCTTATGCAAAAGCTACCTGCGAACTTTTCACGCGGCCAAAAAGAACGCGCTTAGAAGAAAGGAAAATTAATACGGTACGCTATATGTCACATATTTTACATCTTTTATGTAGATCCATTTCGTTTTATCCAACAACCAAATAATGTGCTATAGTTTCCAGCTTGATCGAATCAATCAGTCAGACTTATTCCAATTTGTATCACTCAATCGGCAAAAATTGGACCTGTTTACTTCTCATGTAGAGGTCAAATCAATTAGATTCTCTGTCCGAACGTTAACGGGTTATAGAGACATTGATGACGGCACATTGGCAAGTAGAAAACTCAGACTTACGTCGACGGTGACCGAGTTAGCAAACTATCGTACAGCTTTAGCCAATCAAGCGGTCCTAAAGTGCTTGCTTTCTTTTAGGCCGTATTTACAAAGCGTCTACGTCGACCCGACCACAAAGGTTACTAACGCGGGCCGGTCGCATGCTTCATACTAGAGGGGATGGGGGGTAAACCTAAACCATTAGAACCTTTTAAATGCGCTGTATGACGCTTTGTTCTAACGTGTACATTTTCTCGTCGTGAAACTTAGAGCGATGCTGCTATTACAATTAAAAAGCGTCTATTTTTCGTCGCGTTACCGTGGTGAGAGCTGCTTGCCACTCTGGTTCGTGTTCTTGAGTCATCGCTCTCAGTTCGGCCCTACGATACAGACATAACTGTTTTTCATTCGTAGACACGTAAAGCCATTCGTCATTTTGCCTTGCGACTGACGATTTCTTCCCAGTTCCCTTTTCGTTGTCGCTGTTCCGTTTGTCGTTAGATCATCCACGAGAATAGGTCAATGGATAGGCCCAGTATGGGCGGGCGTGCGGCGTGGCCTTAGTCTTTTTCTGCAAATAACGCAGATGCCTATAGAACGCCGCGTGACAGTCCGTGATAGACTGACAGACAGCGAAGTAATCGAACTTGAGATGCGCTATTATGGACGGCGTGATGTTATACAGTTCGCTATACGCACCGTTAAGTAACTCATAAGTGGTCTACTGTCTAAATAATTCAACATCACAGCCAGCGCTTTGCTTGAAAATGAATGTGGCTCGCAGCAGTACATATAGCAGTACCATCAAGCGGTTTCGTAAGTTACATTCAAAATGACCGCGTACTTGTGCTCGCTATGGTACTTTCTCGGCCCATACAACGGTAACTACGTTGAGGTAAACACTGTGAACGAGTCAAGCTTTCGAACGTGTCGATTCTTTATCGGAGAGCTGCGGCGGCTACGATGTCTTTACAGCTTCTTTTGTGCACTTATAATTTTCTGAACGACAATTATATAAAGTAGAAATTGATTACTATGACGGGTAATGAAAGCAGATGCTTTTACGTTTCCCTTCTTCTTTCGGCTTTTGGGCATATATAGATGAGACTGGACGCAGCTCGCGGCCGGCGAACTAACCGATACAAAAAACACGGATCCTTTGACACTTAAAAGAACCACTACCGACGAGCACCGCAACTTCTTGTTCAAAGCAGGTAGATTAGAAACAACATAGTGCTATGAAAGCGATCGATAGCAATAAAGGTGATAAACAATTGTCTTGCTCGCGAAAGTCCTATCTATGGGAAGTAAGACGAACCATCGGTTCGATGAACGCTCAGCTTTTTCTGAATGCCAAGTAACTTATAGGGCTGCAGTTGCTGCTAGCTTTGGCCGGCGAACTTCTTGTCGCTTGCGTTACTACTTCCAAAGTTACTTGCATCATTTGCGATGCATGCAGACTCGAGTCTTGTGCGCCACACATCGACAGCCGGGGTATGTTACGTGCCGGACACATCAAAAGCTGACGATATTGTGGGCTCTACCGCAAACAATCTGCTTAGGGTATCCATCATCGCTAAGACAGCATGCTCGTTCGACGGTCACTAATTCTGTTAACGTTGAACCGGCAGTAAAAGATGATCTGATCACCGACAGAGTTAAGTTTCCGCTTAACAGAGCAAGTCGGAAGCGATATAGTGAATGGCGTCGGCTACCTACTTGCATTCTGTTTTGTACTTACTGCGCTACACTTACGCTTGTGTCAGACGACGCACGTACATTATTCGACATTAGGTCGAGGAGAGCCGACGCGAAACGTTCGGAGAAAATCCTAACCCCTAGTATATAGTGTTTTCTGCACTAATATAGCATGAACAACTTAGCAGTATGTTTATGTCTAACTTGCAGTACGCTAAATGTAATAATTAACTTGATGTCGCATCTGATACAACAACAATTTTTCAGTTAGTGTCGAACCGCGATCTACGGAACAACAATTACTTGGGAAGCTTTTGCTGTCACGGCATTAAAGTAGGTAAATTCGAAACGTTCTAGATTTAATCACGCTCATCTCTGATGTGAGTTTGTTTTCTTCCTAATTTGAATTGAAGGTACTGTTATAATAATAATCAGCGCAAAAATTATTTGCAACCATTTGGCGTAGTACTGATACCAAACGGTCTCGGCCGTCGCACTGAAGCTCCTTCCTGGGATAATCTAACGAGTTAACCTATTAAAAATTGCTGTTCTAATTTTAAATCTAATTCAATCTAAAAAGATTAATTGAAATTCAAAACAAAACCACGAATTAACTGACGAACTCATCATCAGAAATAAGCCCAATTTTTTGCCCACGTGGACTACGGAGAACGAACTACGTGCTTGAACTTGTTCTGTTGGCCGTAGGAATTCGCTGTTATGATCTCCGTAAATCGCAGATACTACACGTATCTATACGAAGGCAGGCAACGAGCGACCTATCGTAGTAAAATTAGATTTTTTTATAATCGGCAGATGTCGGATAGTTTAGCAATACGACTCATGGGTTAGTTATGGGAGATAACTAACAAGTAACTACCCGCAAATTGAACATATCACACCTCAAGTAGCTCGCTATGCAAACGTTACCTGTACGCTACCGGCTCCATACGGTAACCCAGTGTTTACCAAAAAATTCTAGACGTTCCTAAAAACAATTAAAGACCTTGAACGAGATATCAAAACACGTTTCGGACGCTTCTCTTTTCCCTCTATCGAAAAGCTCAGCTACGTGGAATGATAGTAGAGGTGATATTGTCTGCTCGTATCTGCGGCTGTTACCATGCCATTTCAGCTATTCAGTCGTTAGATGAATCAATGCACAGCCACAAACTGGCCTAAATCGGTATCGTTCAGTCGATAAGCTTTCTAATGCCACCAGCATGTCGACTTGGCTGGCTGGCTGGCTGGCTGGCTAGCTAGCTATACAATGAAGGCAAATCGTGACACAGATCAACACACTTCAACAGAACCCCCGCATGCTTCATGCGCTGTTTTCTGTCGGTTTTCACCTGTCAGCTGTGACCGCCCGCGTCAACAAGTGTCTCAATCGTCGATCGAAAGTGGTGACGTGAATCTTGCGTCTGAGCTGCCTATGAGAAGTACGCAATGATGTGCTTGCTGGGAAAAATAGAATTGCTATAAAATTATTGGCTCTTATCTACAAGTTCATCTTGCGAACAATTCAATCTTATGAATACAGCTTGTCTTCATCTTATAGCTTGCCCTAAGGTCTGTAATTATTGCACTGTAAAAAAGGAAAAGGAAGTAGTATAGCATGCAGCTGTTTGGAAGGATCCGCTAGGAAAACTTGCCGTTGGTCCAGCTTCACCAGGCGCATACCCTAACTGCACATACGTCCGTAGGAAATCATACTTGCTATTTAGCTTCGATGACGTCCTAGTTCTGTCAACGCGGGCATTTTAAACTGTTCCCTCGTTTACATCTCCTCCGCCATCTATTGAATTCTTCGTTCGCTGTATTGTTTTATACATTTGCTTTGTCATCTTGTTGCAACTGCCTTTTTGCAGTCGATTCCGTCTTGTTTACCATTCTATATATAATCGATTTTTGTGTGCGTTTCGTCAGCGCCAGTCCTGACGATCCACCATTGACGAAGGCCACGAAGCGACGTCCTCACAGTTGAATGTGCCCTTTTACTTAGATGAGTGCGTATGCGAACACAGATTGATAGACGCCCCTATCGTGGCCGAAATAACAAAACACTTGCAAACAGAAGGCTGAATCTAGCGAAGGCCACCATCGACGAAACTGGTGGTTTTCATCTCGTCATAACCTATGTAGCAGAACATTAGATTTTGGCTTGACTCTTACTCGTATGTGCTTATTCAGTATAATTTCTGATACTACTGTCGAGCGTACTGCGGAAAGTGTCTACGACTTACTATAAAAATAGAAGATTCAAGCTCACCGATAAGAGGAAAACCAGGAATAGCTATACTGTCATCAAGTGACGATCTTGATTTCTTGTCAAAATCAAATACCTGCTCGAGGCTATTTCTTTACGCAAGTACCATTGGGGCCTTAAAAAAACTTACCAGTTTCTAGAGCGATAATTTAGATGGAAGAGCGTATTGAGTCGCGTATTGAGCGTATTGAAAATCACGACCTTAGAAAAACGTAAAGAAAGAGAGGCAGAATTATTTATTTGAACGTGTAATTAGATTGGAATTTATTCATGTCATTGTAGCTCATAGTAGCGAGCAATTCTTTTTTTAATACATTTCTATCTTCGCTTAGCTTAATTTATCTCTATCTAGATATGTTTATATGTGTGTGCGTTGAGCAAGGCCGTATAATTAAATACTGCTCGTCGCCTAATGAAAGCGCTAAGAATGCTCTAAAATGCTTGCCTTTCTAAATTCGAATAAAGACAAGAAATACAGCCATTTAACATTCGTATAACTTAGCGACGTCTGATGATTAGAAGAAGATAATTGTATGAGATGTCTCCTTTGTGGGGGCTGCGAAGTGAAGTTACTTTGTTCCTTCGTTTTGGTCAAATCAATACAAATCCAGGTCGGCTTAATCCGGAAGTTTCGATATCCAGTGGAACAGTATCCTGTATTAACGAAGGATGGCTACTTGTTAAGTCTCGTACGGATCCCATTATCGCGAGGAATACCCAAAGCGTTCAAGACCAGACCTGGACCGCCCGTTCTACTTGTTCATGGTTTGTACAACGAAAATTGTTGTGTCATATAATAATCAATGCAAAAATCGTTAGAATTTCGCATTTACACATCCGTGTGTTATATTCTGCACAAGTATATATTGCCATGTAAAATCGTTTGATTCACGGCGAAATAATACACTTGAATCAAATTGATGACCATATGGATTGAACCAGATACCGACTAATATATATACACACCTATATATATATATTGCAATTGATCTTGCGAACTGTGTGTCTGCATCGTAATGAAATTTCGTTTGGTAATGCGGGATATCAGACTGCGGCTGTAACGTAAAGCCTCGATTTTCGAATACATAATAAATGACGAAGAAAGTCTCCCACTCCATTGTCTACGCTAACAGACTAACTATTGTTACACATCCTTGGAGAACTCCGACTATTCTGTCTTCGTAAAATACTTTGCTAAGCTTCACTGTACCAGAATAGCATATGGCTATAATACAGCGTAAGACCAAACTTTTCGAACTTTCTCTCTCAGGTATTATATCATCAGCGGATGACTGGGTTCTTAATTATCCGTGGAACTCCCCTGGCTTTCTTTTATCTGATGCTGGCTACGACGTCTGGCTCCTCAACACACGCGGGACGCCCTACTCAAGACACCTCAAACATCAGAAGTATGCCACAGGTCTTATTTAAATAGCAAGTCTGCCCATTGCTTGTAAATTACTAAGATATAATAAAAGAAAACAGGCCATCCTACTAAGAAAACAGTGTACAGACACTCTAGCGATCAAAAATGCCGCAGGCTTAAGGTCGACTACTAAAAAACACGACCCATTTATTTAATATTACACTAGTTAAATAAAAACTTCGCCTCTGATCATGGGTACGTCTTGATGATCTGTAAGTTATATGCTTATATGTGAGTTTTCTGGCGTTTTCATATCTAACATAACATGATTCATCATGTACCTTTCCGTCATTTGTTTCACATCTGAAATATACAATATGTACTGAAAAGTATATATAATATATGTCTAATTAAGTAGCTATTGGAACCATATAGCAGACACAATCCTCATTGAGTTCGTAGCATTTGCGTTTTGTAAGAAGGTGATGGAACCCGTTTTTCACCGGCTGTCGATATTGGCTAGGCCGGGAGGAATAAAGAATCTGTTTTGGCTAATTTTGACCCTTGGGTTTATATAAGAGTTCTATGTGTTTCGGTTTTCGGCAAGCTTTTGCGAGTATCTTTTTAAACGTCAAAGTGTCGACAAAATCGTCCTCGTACAGGACCATATTCACCCCGTACAAATATGAAAATAGATTGTCAGCCAGCGCAGAACTCCATTTGTGGGTAGCCATAAGCATTTCTGTTCTCATAGAACTCTATGAAAGAACTGATTATTTTGGTAAATTAGCGAATGTCCTAGTTTGGCTAATAGATATAAACATATACTAAAACATTTGCGAGTATTTACTCTCTATAAATAACGTTTCCTTCAAGCCCAGTAGTGGTCTCATAGCAATCGACACGTCCACAGATTTTGCTAAATCGTAGCTTGAGCTCTTGACAGTTATAATGATAAATGAATAGAAGAGATCAGTGGGTATACACACTTGAAGTAAATAGGCTGAAGTAACAAGCAGCTCGGTTATCGTATACCCAGAATACGGCAAAAGACGCAAACGTGTGGCCCAATTGAAATCCTTGAATCCACGTTTTGCTTTTAATAGATATTTTTTTATTTCACGTGCAGTTATTACGGTAGCATTGTATATATGTCCTGACTGTGCATGCTTTGTTCTATGTAAACTATAATCGATAATTACCTCCATAACGGCACAGGCGGAGCACAGCCTATTGGGACTACTCGTTCGACGACATTGGACTGTTTGACGTTACTGCTGGGATTGATTTCGTGCTCCGCTCCACCGGATTTTACCGAGTAACATTGATTGGCTGGTCACAAGGCTCAACAGATATTTTCGTCACCCTTTCTCTACGGCCAGAGTACAACGCTAAGGTTTGTCTGGGTTTATTTTCGTTGATCTTTTTTCAAGATTTACTCGCACGCTAGAGTCATCAAGCCAACGAGGCATTCATGTTATTGCTGGTAGATATTTATGCTTACGTGTTGGCACGATATCGTTGCTAGACTAGAAGCTGGCTTCTTTGTTACATCTTTGGTTACGAAGAACGTAAGGTGGTTTTTACCTTACGCTCTTCGAAGGTACGCCTTCACGATAATTGTTCATAGTTCGGTGTACAGTTCAGTATTTCATTAACGTCTTATGTTAAAAATAAGCGTCTGTAGTCTCTACAAGCGTATTGCCAGCTGCATAACCGAAGACCCGTAATCAACAGCTGCCAGAAGACATTGTTCCCTAGCCGATAATAACTGATAACTCGAATCTAATATAACGGTGTATTACAATGAAATATAGATAGCTATGATAAAATTATATGGTTACTGACTTCACAATGAAACCACTTTAAGACGCGCAAACTTCTTTAGACTTTTAGAATTTGCTTAAATCATTGGCCACAAGACAAAGCTCAGAATGTTTATGGCCCTCTTTAGCCTGTTAAAATAGAGAAAAAAAAAAATAATAATTTATAAGTATTTGTGGAAGTAAGCCTGTTTACGTTTATTTAATAGAAGTAGTTGAGCCAGTCTATAATTCAACGTTTATTAGAACGCGTTTTTTGCGTCTCTCTTTTAATGAAAGAAGAAACCTCATTACAACGTTATTACTAGCCTTCACCAGAGTCGTATTATCATTATGTGGATATCATTTTTTAATTTGCAGTAATCATAGTTTATTAGAAAAGTTCCATACTCCATTTACATACGACCTCTAACATATATATATATATATATTCAGGTGTAGATGATGTTTATCTCTTTAGGATCGTAATCTATATACATGGTTTTTTTTTTTTGGTTAGTTCGTGCAGAAATTGATGAAGAATTCTGTCATAAGACTGACATAAATCTGTACGGTTCTGTTTGTCGTAGGTGAAGCTTTTTGTAGCTTTAGCACCTGTTGCGAATATAACACATCTCAACTCACCCATCACCATGTTCATTCCATTCAAAGGCATCATCAAGGTACGATACAGCTTACTCCAGATATGACGCGAAACATCTGAAGATTTATTTCCTACTACTTTCTCATCTTTGTAGACTTTCTTCACACAAGAATATAACACCTATTCGTAGACAAAACGGCAAAATCGGTATTTAGCTAAAGTGGTCATCGCTTGTGATGTCTAAGCTGAAGAGCTCTCATATGAAATCAAGTTAAAAAATATCCGGAGAAATCCTCGTCCTGTATCCTGTACTGACTGTCATATTTTCTCTTCTTATATCTATGTTATCACCATCTTATAAAATCTATTGGAAATTGAAAATGATGCGTAAGATTGCAACAAGTTAGACTGACTAATAATTAAGGATATTGACATAAAATCAGATTTTAACGTCCCAGAAACCCAACTCAGACTATGTTGACCCGAAAGCATTATGCATTGGAAGTACTAGCCCATATTTGACTTCTCACATATTTTTCCTCAAATCGATCAGAAAGTTCTGAACAATTCCTATTTATGAGAGTCGATGATGGGTAAAGGTGTGAGCATTTCAGTATTTCCATTGTGACTCTTTTTTTTTTGTACTTATAAATAATATTTTTAGAAAGTGTGTTAATATCACTGTGTAGCTTGTAATTCTTACGCCTTATTGTCAAGTAGAAAAAAACATTACAATCTAAAGATCGTTGCACTGCTAACACAGCCTCATATTTTAAGCAGCGCATTAATATCGACATATGATAATAACATTACCAAGATTCATATAATCGTTTTCGTGTCCGTATTCATTTGATTCTTATACATATTTCTGTTAATTTTTCAACATTCCCATAGGCGACCTAAAAGATAATCTCTAGTAGCTTTGCCTAGCCGTCCTCAGCGCGCCTTAAACCATGCAGATACAAACGAAAAGCGTACCTGTGTATAGCCTAGGCAAACTTTAGTTCTAGTTGAAGTATGCAGGACTTCATGGAGAGGGAATAAATCAGCGCTATGACCCAAGAATGTCAGCAAAGCAATGAATCGTTCGTATTGTCCTGAGCCAAACGACCTTGTTTGGCTCTTTTTGTGTCAGGAGTGGAAAATGTTGTCTTCGAGCTTCTATGCTGGCCTGCAACTCTTTCGGCATCATGCTTCACTTGTAGCTGGCCTTTCCTAGTTTATTGTTTTCTTTGTGCATTCGTTGTGTTTCTTCTGCCACCAGCGTTAGTACCTACTCTATATCGTCGGCTTGACTAGCTCATTTTACTCTCAATGACACGACCCTTATACAATATCCGTATTATAAAACCTACGGAGCTGGTAGCCAACAATAGTAGCCTTTATATTACACATATACGTTGATGGTACATATACCGTCTGTGTTTCCGCTACCTTGACAATCCTATTGCGGAATAGTCTGAGACGCTCTCTAACGTAAAGCGTTATTCTATATAAGTATCGCTGCTATATAATAATTCTGTTTTGGGTTTGGGTACTATAAGTGTGCATGTAGACGAGAATTTTATGTGTATAAAACTGTATCAGTTTTAGCCCTTTACTGAGCTAGCTGGGCTAGCAGACTCGCAGGATTATAACTGGCAATGCGATATGTTTGGTGCTATAATCGTAGCAACCAATACTGAGCTATTGTCTTCATTCGGTCGTTCTCCTATGATTCAGGACTAATTATCGATAACAATAATAGTATCATTATAAAAGACGTTTAGCATCTTGTAACATATCTTTTTGATAACTATATCGATATATGAGATCCAAAAACAAACGGAACATATATATCCCATAGTGAGCTAGTATGTTGACGTTGTCGCCGATATAAAGCGGATCGTTATGCGTCAAAGCAAATCGTACGAGTATGATGCGCCTGGATCAAACTTTTGTTTACCCTTTTTACCAAATGATTCAACGCAATGAAGACAAATATCTATAACAATCTATCAATCTCATGTATCGGCTCTGAACTTTGTAATAAAAACTTCCGTAATGACAGCATGCTTGTTGCAACAGCGACGACAGAAGGTCTTAGCATTAAAGAGGAAGTTTCTATTCTAAGATTTCGTAAAAAAAACAACAAGACAAGGAATCGTATGAACAATTTCATTGGCCATTTATCGAACGGTAGCGACCAGCGAACGCTAGCTCCTCTAAGTCATTCCGCAAACATAGCCTAAGAGAAAAGATTCTGGGGAAAGCGGCTGGTCACTTCGTGGCACGAGACATGGGCTGACGAATGCTTGCCTTGTTCGTTTCCTAGCAGATGTTCTTTTTCCAGCTGTTCACGCGATGATTCCTGCCATTTTTTGTGTCACTTGTCGAGCTGTCATGTCATTTTTGATGGCAACGCGGTTGCATCAGGGGTGGACGGTTGACCGTCAAGAACTCACTGCCGGCCTCGGCACCTTTCTAATAGGCTGTAGTCATCGTTAGTGTTTCTTATTGTCCAGATATTGTGGACTGAGCTGCCGTCGACCTGTCAATCTGTTGGTCAGATTTTGTTCTGCAAGCGAGCACACATCGGGTCGCAACATGGATCTACAAACACCGCTATTGCCTATGCTACGAAATGCGAGCAAAGCCCCATCGGCTGCCCCCGGCTCAGATTGTGTGTTATCATGGTCGAAAGCTTTGCGATTGCAAAACGAGAAGAGAAATAAGGTCTTCTAAAAAATTGCTTGTGAAGAAGAAACTCAGGCGAATAGTCAAAGTGTCGCACAACAACCTATGGAATAGAAATAGCGATATTAGGGAAATTGTTGGACACAGTCTAGAATTATAGACCGTAATTGTCAGCCGATTTTAATGATCTACGTAACGCTCGTGAAGTGATAGCATGGTTATGTTAACGTCTGCGTATCGCTGAAAACGTTGCGTCAATGCAGCAGTCATGGTGGCGAGGGGGTTTCCCAAACAAACACGTCAATCGTCAGAGATGATTTCGGTGCCTGGTTGGATTTCGATGTTTCGGCGGTCCGATGATTCCGGTGGCCTGGATGGGAAGCGAGGCCTCCCTTACGACAACTGCGACAGCCGCAAAGAATGTCAATTTCGACAATTCGCTGCGATGAACGTTAATAACAATCGACGCGAACGACAGCGAGGCTGCATAACCTTCGAAAGTATCTCGATAATGTAAAGCATTACTCAGCCGTGTACTAACTAATGGCGCTGAAGTCGCTCCGCTTAGTCAAGCTGATCGTAGTACGAATGTACTGTTCGACTATCGTCACCGTTTTTACGCAGCATAATCTTGGATATGGTTTTCAAAAGTCTGACAAATTGATTTTCGACGATTCGGCCTGTCGCTTTCATTAATATTAAGAAACTGAGCGCCAATCAACTTGCGCAGGAACTAATTAAGTCTCAATTAAAATACACCCCCCCCTCATTGAGAAAGCTAGGAAAGGTGGGAGTGGCTCGCTGCAAGCTTTCTTAATGTCGTGCTACGGGGGAAATGTTCTGTGTGGAGTATCGGTAGAGTTAGGTAACTAATGTGCAGACGAAAATGTGTCGTATTGTTTCTGCTGAACAGAAAGAAAATTGTGCTTGTTAGTGTAACAATTCTAAATCCGAAAAAATGAAAACGTGCTTTGCTATGAAGCTTGTATGTTTTCGTACTGTGTACTTCTTTGCCTGTAAAATGGATAACATTGTTACACCAGACAGTGTCAAAAACTGAATTCGCTCCTTTTATTGCAAGGAACTTCAGGTTTTCTTCTGGAAGACGAGGCCCTATATACATAT
>NW_019214365.1:339856-394294 GCF_002532875.2 Varroa jacobsoni | reverse complement strand
CCGAGTACATTACGGTAGAAAAAAGTAGAAACCACTTTTCTAGCAGATAAACCTCTTAAAGATACCTTTCTTTATCAAATTCTTTCTTTTATAATGCGCGTCATAAGCACCCCTTAAAACGTTCTCGGTTTATACCCATTTGTGTGTTAGTTTTTCTGTTCCGTAATGGGATTGTAGAAGGAATCTGTCGCGTTTCGTATCCTTGGGTGTGGTTTTCATTTGGTACTGGTTGCGCGATCCGTGCTTCGGAGAATTCATGTCACCATACAGGCAAACGGGCTGTGATAGTCATAAACAAAGGAAGCTTTTGGGCTTGTTCCATAGGCACACATACAGTTTTTTTTTTCTATTGCGCCGGAATAGAGCACACATATGACTAAAAGACGACCGCTCGCATGTCGTCAATACGTTTTTGCTGTCATAAGAAATAGAACAGAATCCAGAATCTACGGTGGAAAAAAGACGTAGATTCAATGAAAATCGACAAATGCTGTTTGCGGGCCATCTAACTTTTTTGGGCAAAAATTAGTATGAAACCCTCTTAGTGCTTTCGCTGAGGTTGTTTTTATTCGGAGTGAATATTGCTCCTCGAATCACCATCCCGAAAAAGTTACAGCTGCTGCTCTAATTGATATTTTCCATTCCTTCGAATGCCTACGCTGTCATTCACGGTAAGCATCTGAGTTTTTTTTTAATACGTGCCCTTTTCCCAACAAAGTTACCTGACTTACAGAGGTGGCTAAGATCGATTCAATCTCTATTTAACTTCAGTTGTCATTTAGGATAATCGTGGGAAACCGGAAAAAACAATTATGGCTATGACCGAAGAAGAAAATTTTGCTCGATAAAATAGACGGTTCACTTAATTGAAGGGACTAGTAGTGATGCTGCACGGCAGCTAGAAGATTTCATAATGGTTTTTTGATCCTTATTTATATTGAAACGTTAGATTATCTTCGATCTTACTAGTTGGAGATATTTTTTTAAATCATATCAATCATTCTGCCCTAAGGCCAACAGGGCCTATTACCCAATCGTATATGTTAATAGTTAAACTAGAGTATTGGAATAGGTGTACATATTATATAACGAACATCGAACCATGTTGATCAAACAAATTATGAGCTCAAACATTGGGCTTTTAGTCCTGATTAGCGGTCCTGGTCTCAATTACGTTGCTTTAAGTAGAACTCCAATACACAATAGCACCTGCCTTCGTTTTTACTGAGACCTAAAATTTTTTACTGAGATCTTATCATCGCATACTCTACAATATTTCTAAAAAAAAATAATACATTTTTATATGTACATTTTATGTCTATGTGGGCACGATAGAATCTTTATGTTCGATCAATCAGGAAAGCACTAATGTTGTCAAGTATAACTGTATAAAACAATAGCTTCATTTAAAAATTAAGTTATATAACTCTGTATTTTGTTCAGTGTTGAGCGTAAGGATTTTTGGTGTTAGGTAGTAGTTGAGCTAAATTTTACTGGGACAAATAAACAGTCGAATAGATATAATAAGTGTACCGTGGTAGTGCAGCGGGTAATGTTTTTGTATGTTTAGCTCAAAAACGGGCGATTGTGTAAGTTTAAATGCAGACATAGATACGCTTTATATTGTAGCGAGTGTCACCCGCCTGGGTTAATGCCTAAAAGTTTAAGTACCGGTTGTGAAACATAAAGATATAGCAAGTAACCGCGCTCGCATAATACTTTATACGACTCATCACAGTGGAGCTTGCTCGCCGTGTATGGTTAACTATATCGCTCTATGGCACAGATACGTTGTATTTTACCAAATGGCACGTTACATGCCAACAAAAGTTCTCGTTCTCCTTAGTTTGTATAAATGAATATCAAAATTAACGCAGCCAATATTCCGCGAAATCGGTCATTATATCGGCGCTTAGTGTTGCTATTCAAAGCATTGTAGTTTCTTTTGATCTGTAGTATTGAACTTCTAAGCTCCTAATCGGTGGTATCAAGCAAGGAAGACGGTGGCAGAGATACTAACGGTCGCCAAGTTGGCGGGCGTACCGCCGTTGCCGCTTGTTAGACTTAAGCAGCCAGTACGTTTCTGTTGATAAGCAGTAACGTCGGACGTTGTGCGGGTCGCGGAAACAGAGTGTGAAGATGCAAGTGGCGTCTGCTGTCGGGGTCACGTTGTGTGTACGCCAGCGTGATTGCACATGTAGCGCAGAGTATAGCAATATTCATATGGAGCGATGGGATCGTTATTGGGTGACGTGCGTGAGCGTCATCACAGATATTGTTTGCAACGATGCTTGGTCCATGATGACCTCGAACCAACCAAAAACACTGACTTTGACAAAACGACTAATTCAGAAAGTTAACAATTTCAATAGTGGTCCTTATTTTTTTTTTCCACTTGTCTAAATATTCCACTGCATGCCCGAATACACACGCACACTCATTAAAGTTTACGGCAGCCCTGTGTAACATGTAATGATCGTGAACAAATCAAAACGACTCTAAGGGACGCCAGCGTTTCGACCACCGGTAGTATTTGCCAAACCTTCTCGCCTGATTTGTTTCGATGAATGGATCAGGATAAATTTGTTCACTTTGGCCTGTTGACTCGCGCACCGCACCGTTCTTCAGCGCGCCCCCAGCCGGTCACTTCAAAACAAGAGCGTTGCGTTTTGAGCTTTGAGCTGTCATAGACGTCAGCACGTCGGCCATGCGTGTCTTGGAGCATTCTGATCTCGCTCCAATTAGAAGCGAACGCTTGGCAGTTTGCCCGACTGGGCTGTCGGGAGTTCGCTTTTTTTTTTTAATATTTTTAGGTCTGGTGGCACAAAAATGAAGGAATCGGATCGTTGTGCCAACGGCAGCTAGAAGATGATAGCAACAGCCTTTTTCTGCCTGTGAGGCTTAAGTAGCGCCATACTTAATAGGAGCTCATAGGCAGGCAGGCAGGCACTAATAACAGTGTTGATGATCGTTGGGCGGGCTGAACGGGTAACACCGGTAAAGCTTTTCCAGTAAAAGAATAGCGTATTTGTTACGAGTATGTATTATCGAACGTCAGACAAAGCTGCAAGCTATTTAAAGGCTTAACACAGGGTATGAAGTTAACGATAGATTGAACTAGCATATTATAGACTTTTATCCTACTGTTAGAATACGTTTGATATTATCGGGGCTAACAGACACACGTCACTGAATAAGTCTGTAAAGTCCGGCCAACGCATGCCGAGAATTTCGAGATACTGCCACCTCTGAAGCTAACGGATTAGATTACTTTACCTAGCCAAGTGAACAGGTATTTTGCTAGCAACGAATTTACAGGTTGAAGGCCCATCAATCACATACGTTATAACTGGTATGACGATGTGTTCTAATTTTCTTGCAATTGTTAATGATAAATGTCCCCAAAGAATCCCTGAAAGCATGTGCACACCTAACTAGCTGTAGACGTGACGCCCTAAGCGTGATTAGCAAACAAAGTCCATCGATACTACGATGAAAGCCATCCTCTGACATCCGTGGAACTATTCTTTCTTAAAGAACGAATGTGGAATGCCTGCAAAATTCTGATAATTCACAGTAATAATTACTGTGGGGCGTAGCTGAGGTAAACACCAAAGCACTCCTGCCTTATAAATAATAATAACTAAATTTTTTGTGTTTTTGTGTAAAACCGTACCAAGCTTTACATTATAAGTCAGCAATAAGAATGCAGGCAAGAGTCATTTTTTTTATGTCATTGGTCCTACCATCGTGTTCGCTGTTAACCAAAGGCTTCATTGCTCTGGAGGGCTAACATTAACTATTTTCACCTTCACCAACTAGGGAATAAGACGGAACTCTTCGAGATTGGATGTTTATTCTTCGTTGCATGGGTTATGGGATACACGCGGTCGCCATTAAATAATTGTTCTGAAAAAAATTATGTATATTTTAGACAACTGTCGATCTCTTTAATGGTGGCGGAATATTTCCATCGTCCCGAACATCGCGGACCCTGTACCATCATCTTTGCAACTCACATATTCGAGCTTTATGCTACATGCCCGTTACCATGGGCGTCGGCATAAGCCCCCATCAGCTCAATAGGGTACGTAAAGCTATGACTCAATGCATTACACGTTTTATATTCGCGGAGTTGCCATTTGAACATTGTGTCAGTCTCAGATGAGCTATAGCAGATGGGCTAAGAACAGTTCATCGTCGCTATTGTATTTAATAGAATAGTTCGACTTTTTTAGGCCATCAGATCAATTTTGGCTTTGTTTATTATGGGTCTGTGTGTTAATTCATATGAACAGTAGCACTGTTTGATAAGTCTCTTTTTACGAGCTAAGAGAGGCCAGTGTGCGATCGAGTTCGTTTACTTTGCTTTAATGTTAAAGACGTTCTAAAACTAGGGACGATAACAGAAACCTTATCCATGGATCTGTCGCGACTATCTAAAAACGGAAATTCAGACTAAATCTATAATAATTGGGAATTGATTTTATTTATTTACATTACAGCAATAGAACCGATAAGTAACTTTTAAATCTAGATCCCAAATTAGTATTCGTACTTTCATTAGAAGTGCCCGATATTATTGACTGTATTTGCTATGCTTTATGATAATCGTTGAAGATGTTGTAGATATTTGTTCTTTTTATAGTTTGTCGTGCGATAATAGTAACAATCATCATGATCATCACTATTTGTATTCTTGATTTAACTCGCATGTATGTAAATGTATGTTGGCGGTTTTCAGACCCGGATTCCCGTCTATATGGCTCATATGCCTTCAGGAACTTCAACGAAAAATCTCGTTCATATGGCTCAGGTGAGTGAATATCGCCTCTTATCGTCCTTAAAACTAAGTAGCGTTAGCTTCCTCCAAAGGTAAACTTGTAATGGGTATATTTGTTTTCGTTAGATTCCACTTAGAAGATTTTCCGTTTTACTGAAGAAGTCCTCTCAGTATTAATTTTCACGAATGCTCTGTATAGCCATCTTTATGTACATTCTACTCTACATTAATCCAGTAGAGCTCTTCACCTTGTCGAATTTTACCCGTTGGCGTAGAATTTTTTAGAAAAATAAAAAAACGTTGACTCCACTACATTGCTTTGACTGGTTTCCCCTAAACGATCGTTCAGTATACTGCCGGAATGAATCATTCGATAACTCATTTGTCTCCCTTTTTGCGAATGCGCGTATCAGCTGTTTAGCTTCTCGATTTCGTGTGATTACCATTATATCCGCTATAAAAGACAGTGAGCAACATGAAGGTTAACTATGGTAGCAGCATTTGAACAAGACTCTTTAGAACCATGTGAATTCGGATCATTCACAGCATCGTTTTTCTTCTTTCTTAGTAAAAGCTTCGCTTGTTGATCTTTGACATTGACAAACATATATTACTCGATACAAATTATTGAGAGAAAAACATCCTTATGGATTATACTATTCTAAACTACAATGTCCCTTATATTTAATAAGGTTTTTCAGCTACGCGTATCAAGTAAGAGCTCAATTGACACTACTAATATATAGTTTATTTGTGCGTAATATTTCAAATGTACATTAAATAAAACTGTTTGTCTAAACAATTCTTCGTAATCACACTGGTAAACTTGCTTATGATAATTTGGGATTAATAATTCCCCCTCTTCCACCCCCTAGTTTTAAACTGTTGGGCGGATAAAAGCATATTCAATGACCTATATTATTGTCATTCTATTTGTGTTTCACTATATTTTTATCTGTCCGCTTGTATGCGCACTTCAGAACCGCAATCGCAAGGATTTCTGTCGTTTTGACTATGGGGAAAAGGAGAATATATGGCGATATGGAACCTCCTATGCTCCTCGGTATCCCCTCCATAAGATCACGGCTCCCATTGCTCTGTTCTGGGGAAAAAATGACCGATTAGCTACCCCAGAAGACGTAAGCACTCTTCGAAAGGAGATCCATCATGCCATTGTTTATGATTATCTTGTTCCCGACCCGCAATTCGCTCATCTGGATTTTATGATTGGAATCAATGCAAATCACCTCTTACATGAACCCATTATCCATCTTCTAAATAGGTTTCATCATGGAGAACATCTTGGCCTGTATCGCCCTGAGCTTCATCAAACGTATGTTGGTCCGCCCATTCCGCCATTCCCACTGCCACCACTAGATGCTCACAAGAACCCGCTAAGGCTGCCAGTTTTTGGCATCAAATTCGCATCGATTCCTGTAGGTGGGTCCTGGAAAAAACCTTCGCTCCCTATTACCATACAAGCACCGCCTCATCTCCCCACGGTACCTACCCATCTATCACAAGTTCCGCCACAAAAATTACAGCCACCGTCTCTTTCCGTGGCTCCTTCCCTGCAGGCGATTTCTAGGCCACGGACCCCAGATACGCAATTGCAGCTGGTTGGTTCCGACTTTGTTGAGTTCGGGCAGGCGTATTCGCTTCAGCAACAATTACCGAAGTCGCTTTCAGTCGGCAGCCACAGCAATTTCGGGGCGTTCCATCACTCTCAGCCTGTTATGCCCCAGGCAATACCTCCCGAACTTTTTTTGTTTCATTCAGAGGATAATTTTTTTGGCAAGGTTTTCCGACCGCCTCCTGCTCGTCGTTCATATCCAACTTCATCGCACAGAATCACTCACTTTCTGCAAAGACCTCATATTAATGTCAAAAAAGTCAATCAGCGGTTACATCTCGAGGATACAAACAAAAAAGTTACGCCTCATTTTTCAACGTCGGGCTCTATCGCGGACCATCCATCGGTACCGGTTCAGCGCGCGATGCTTGTACCTCCAACTGAGTGTTTTGCCAACCACGGCCTTCGAAGGAAAAGAGTTATCATGCACCCAGACAACAACGGAGGTTTTCAAACCGATTGGTTTCCGGTCACGCAAGGCTTCCAAGAACTCACACTATACGACCTTCTACCATCTGTTTCTACTAGAGGGCAAAGCGAGGTTTTTGCCCTGCCTGATCCACGACAAGCCCAAGCAAACATAAGCTTCCATGGAAACACGGATTCTGACAAAAAAAAGACTATCTTGCGGGGATCAATTCGCGGCCCCCATCAAATGTATGGCAAGGGCTTATGATAATGGTATTAGGATAAATCTTCCTTACAAATATCTGTTAAGCCATTTCATTAGTGCTACATTTGTGCTGTTTATGCTCTCAAAGTTATACTTTTTGGATAACAGGAATTTGATACTGTAGAATTGTAGATCTTTGTCACTTGAAGTCAGATCACAACCTTGGCCTTTCGTTCCCGCTGTCTGCCCTTCTTACTTTGTAATAGAACTGGTTTCAGTTTTGGTTACATTCGCTCCCGGCATTCTAATTTAGTTTACGGAATGTTAGACTTTGCTTCTCACTTAATTCTAGTTATTTATGTGTAAACCGAACGTGACATGTAAATATTGTAGATACAATACTGTACATATGTCGTATTTGTTACTGGCAGCAAATAAACATTGTTTATTGAGTAAAGAAAACAGACTGCTAATTATGATCACGGGTGGGGCACATTTATTGATAAGATAACAATGAGACACGAGAAGCCAAAAATACAAGTAAGCAATGCCTTACTATGCAGCATTTAGGCTTATTTAGTAGACTTTTCCAAAAATATCTTTTGAATGAAATTGTATAGGTTTAAAATGATATACCGCAGCCATCAGAGCTGCATTCAAAACGGTGTCCAACAACGACTGTCCAATGGTCGTACCTTTAGCCAAGGTTTCTTGCACGTTGTCCTCTGTATCAAACTCCATCTCTGTGTAGGTCTTTGAAACGTCATCACCATAAGTTGCAAGCACGATGTCAAAGGCAGATCTCACTTTAGCGTCATCCTGATATCCTGCAAGATTTTTGATAGAGCTGGCTTGATCTTGAGTCTTTACGGATCGTATTTCCAGACCCTTTTTACGGTCTCGGGTATCGAGGCCTCCTTGATTTTTTCTGTGGTCATCGTTTCGGAACCGGCTTGTATCTGCACGGGTATCTTCTCGTTGAAGGCGTTCCATGCGGGCGTCAAAACGAAGATTTTCTTCACGGGCTTGAGTATCCAGACGTTGTTTATCCTCCCTACGATTATTTTCTGGCGTAATACGGGAGTCGAAGCGAAAACTATCTTCATGGGTTCGGGTATCGAGACGCTCTCGATCATTTTTATGGTCATTCTTTCGTACCCACTTTGCATCAGCAAGGGTATCTTCTCGTTCAAGACGTTCAATGCGAGATCCAAAGCGAAGATCTTTTTCAAAAGTTCGAGTATCGAAACTTGCCTTGTTTTCTCTACGGTAATTTTCTAGTATGGAACGCTCCATGGAAGGGTCGGAATGAATACTCTCTTCACGAACTCGAATACCGAAACGTTCATGGTTTTCCCTACGATCATTTTCTCGGGCCCACCTTGCATCTGCACGAATATCTTCTCGTTCAAGACGCTCTATGCGAGAGTTAAAGCGAAAGTTCTTTTTATCAGCTCGGGTATCGAAACGCTCTTGTCTTCCTCTACGATCATTTTCTAGTATAACACGTTTCATGCGGAAGTCGGAGCGAAAACGTTCCTTACGGCTATCGAAACGCTCTTCATTTTCTCTATGGTCGATGTCTCGGACTCGCTTTGCATCTGCACGAGTATTGTCTCGCTCAAGATGCTCCATGCGAGAGTCAATTCGAAGGCTTTGTTCACGGGCTCGAGTACCGAAATGCTCTTGATTTTCTCTACGATTATTCTCTTGGACCCGCTTCATATCAGAATGACTGTCTTCTCGTCCAACACGTTCCACGAGGGGGTCAGATCGAAAACTCTTTTTATAGGCTCGATAATCAAGGCGTTCCTGATTTTCTCTCCGGTCATTGTCTCGGATTTGCCTCGCATCAGCAGGTGCATCATCTCGTTCAGAACGCTCCATACGGGAGTCAGACCAAAAGCTCTCTTCACGGGCTCGGGTATCGATACGATCCTGATTTTCTTTTTGGTCATTATCTCGGTTTAGGTGCTTCATGCGGGTTTCGAAACAGACTTCCCTTCTGTCATTTGCGAATTCCATTCGTTTCCATGGGGTTGCCATCACTGAATGATGGCTCACGTAGCCACAGTTTTGTACCCTGGTCGGACTGTTATTGTTTTGTAGCTTCTCGCAGCGATTCCAGTCAATATCGCGAGTGTAGGTGCCACCTTTCCTAATGTCTGGGCCAAGTGTTGGGCTAAATCCGGTCCATAACGATTCTTGACGTACACGGGCGTCAAGATGGGCGCAGCAAGGCGCCGCGATCAGGCACACGACGATGAAGTATTGACGGAATTGCATAGCTGCAATGAAAAAGAAAGATATAAAACCTTTATCAACTGCTTAGACGCTTCTAAAATAAAGTGCCCGGTATGTAACCGTTTAGCATATATGCTCATTTAGCCAATATTTTCTTTACCAACACTATGGCGAATGTTAAGGCCACTGTATTGATGAGAACACTTACCGGAAGTGATCAGAAATATAATTGCTCACCACTGTCGTCGCTACCGACCGATGAACTGAAACCAGTAAGGTTGTGCTCGCCTTTTATACTGATAGACGAGAGGTTTTGAGCGTGTCCAGAGACCGAAAACGTGGATTATTTCCCGACAAAATACGTCTGTAGAACCATTTTCCTATTGACGTCATGAGTGAGTGGGCCATGCATATCGTAGCCTTACAACTCCTCGACGCATCGCCTAATGACCCAACAAGCGTCTTGGTCACGCATGCCTTTCTAAAAATGGGTCGCAATTTATGTTTATTATAAAGCATCAATTTAGCCCTTTCTAAACACATCATTCAACTAAAGGACGGTGCTTTTCTTCTAGCGCGATACACATGACTTCTAAACATTCACTACAAACAAATTTGTAATCCGCCAACATGATGTTGAATGAAATCATTAATTTCGACCTAAAATCTAGTACGCTTCGATATAAAAATTCTTTAGCTTTACAACCATTGATTTCAGATAGATAAATTTCGTTATTTAGGAATTAATAATTACCTTGTTAAATTGTCAAGCAGTTACTTCCGCCTTTCGGTTTAAGGTTATCTATTGATTTTAATAGTTTTGCGAATTATTTGGTAAATATTTGAATTTTGCGCCTAAAAAAAAACTGCACCCTAAAAAAAACCTTCTATTCTAAATTATAGAATAAGAAATGCACATAGCAGGAGCAGCTTCACTCGTTTATATGTATAGCCTTTCGATGTGACTCAAAGGACTATGACGAAGCAATGTAAATGGCATAAACATGAGGGGTAAAACTTTGAAGCACTTAAAGCCGCCTTATGACCTGTTATCATTTGCTGATTTTCATAAACTTGTTACCGCTATTACATTTAGCAATAGATAAAATATAATCATGAATATATTTGCAAACCTGTTTTGACAAACAAAGCGGTACACTTATAAACTAAGATAGTGTACTGCTATACTTCAGTGACCCTTTATACAACACTTGAGATATAAACGACTGTAAGCTTCATTTTACGACGAGATATAGAAAAGGAAAGAATGTACTAAGGCATTAATAATGAAAATGTTTTCATGACATCATTGAGTTACACTGAAAACACACGTGCATTGATTGATATAGACAGCACATATAGTGAGGTCGAACATAGGTCTATGTCTCACAGGCGCTGAATAAACTCATCATCCCAAATAATGGTTCCAAATAATAATATATAGCGTGAAAACATTATTTAAGGAACGAAGCGTATTTTCGAATGACACCCCCCGTAATAAATCTTAGTCTTGTGACTGCAGACCCCGATCCTCACAATGACTATTTTCTTTACATTAGAGCTTAGAAGAAGCATGATCTCCGTTGAAAATTCAGTGTTCTGCTAGGTCAGCCTATGGCTTGGTTATGGTTTTAAATTAGTCGACAAAATGCAGTTTTTGGTGTTTCATATTGGTTCATCGGCCCATTTAGGCTTCTGATAGAGCTTGTTATAGGAAATTTCCTTCTGTATATTTGTACTTTCTATGGTTCGGCAGCTAATGGAAGCACTATCGATTGAACATTATTGCTATCGTTTCTAATTGTCTGTAATTAAAATCTCAAATTGGCTCTTGTAGAGTGCTTTTGTCACGCGGTGAAAATGGTCGACAGGTTTTATAGGCGCTGGCAATGATTTGGGCCTACTGTCCACGGTTAGCTCTTCACTCATCCGCCGCGGAGAGCTCTGGAATTCTTCGTAAATAGGATTGTGGAATGATGTCGAGGAAGGCGTACGAATCCAGTACGCGCGACAGTATACGCCTAGTTTCAGCGAGATGAGCAGGAATACTATTGCGATCAAGAGTGCAGCTACTGAGATCGAGCCACTGGAACGTCAGAACAATGAGTCTTTCTTGTAACTTCACTCTATATCGCTCTTATGAAGTGAATTCAGAATAAGGCATCGTGAAAGAAAATGGCACACTTTAGTCATGACGTTATATTCATCATATTCCAAGAGGCCTCCCAGTTACTGGTCCCATGTTTAGTCAACCTAGACGAACCTCTGATTGCTAGTTGAAACGTTCGTGCTTAATACCGAGTTAAGTGCACCGCGTTTTCGTCACGAAATATATCGCTGTCTAATTCATTGATACTCCGCATGATTTACGAAAGAATAGTGAACTTAATACAGGCAACATTTGAAAAATTGCAACTGGTCGTATAGTGAATGTCGTAGATGTCAACGAAACATTCGAAAACGATCCCACCCGACGCTTCTCATGTTGATACTTCCCAATCAATGCTTCCGAAAAAAAAATTACAGATTTCATACAACGTATTTGTGCAGGCTCATCTCAAGTAACCATTTTGCCCATTTGACACGTTCATACGGATTGCCGTTGTACCAAAGTCAGGACTTCCACAGCATGTCATGTTTATTTTCACGAAACCACTAGGCTTGTTTCTAAGGTGGCCTACGTCTTACCTCTGCCAAATGATTTTTTTGCTAGCTCGGAGAAAGCATTAGCTTTGTATCTAACAGACTTTTTAGTTGGTAGCCAACACTGAACCTGGATACCCTCAATTCGTATCGTCGAAATGTATTCTATCCGTAAAGTGGACAAATGTCGTTTCGTATAACTTACATGTAAATCAAGTCCTTAACTATCTCCATTTCTATTCACTCTTCGCCACACATACGTCGTATTAATGATCACAGCCATACGTAAACGTTTTAGAAAAAAATAGGTCTGCTCATGAAATTCACGAATCTGGTCATCTGTTCGATGGTAATGTCTACAGCTTAGAGAAAGGGGGGATCTCGATCCATAGTAACCGTTCTTGTTGCACTAACGTTATCTATCCCTAGCTCAATTGAGCAAAGAGGCGTCGCCTGATTAAAGGACATTCACTAATCCAATGATTTTAATACGCCGGCATCATTAGCAGATTGATATGATTGGTACATGCATATCTACCTCTAATATATTAGAGGTAAAGCTATTTTATAGAATATCGAACTTGTCTATATATATTTGGACCCAGTTGCAAAAAAAAGTTCAACGAGTAAATTTAGCTGTAACGTATTTGCCGATAAAATGCGACTCTTCAATATGGGCGCTACATAAACGAAGCGATTTTCGTTAAATCCTGACGCTTCGTAGATAACATTAGTCAAGTTCTAATTAAAACTAGTATCATGAGCGTTGTAGTTTTTAGCATTGATTTGACGAGAAGGTATGGATCACTTTTTATACTTCACGTCAGTCGCTTCGAATCGGCTTTAATGACGTGTGAAAGCTAAGGCTTCGTAGTAACAAATCGGTTACCTAAAATTCGTAAATATTTTTTAGTCACACTTAAGATAGGTCGCCTTAAAGGTAAGTACATTTTTTGCAAAATTTTGCCATATTTTTTCAATTTTATTACAATAAACGTACGAATTCTGTTCAGACGTACAAAAAAGTTTTCACGAGGTGCGGTCAAGGTGCGCTATCGCAGGAGACAGCTCAAAGATGGATCTGTTGCATTCGTTCTGAAAATTTCGATGTGAAAGACGGTCGATCAGTCAAGGAAAGATCTGATCGAATGAATTATTGAGCGAGTTGAGCGAGACCGACACCTGAATAGTCATGATATCGCCGAGGAACTAAGTATCAATCAGCAAAAAGTTATTTGAAGAAAGTTAGCTTGGAAAAAAGAACGCCATTTGGTTGCCATACGACCCAACGCAAAAGAAACTGATTGTTCTTCCAGCCGCGAGATTCTGTAACGACCCAGTTAAAGCGAACAATTTCTGGAGCAGCTGATGGATGAAAAATATAATTACATTTGACAGCATGTAATATATAAGTAAACAAAATGTGCCATGTAACAAAGCCCAGACTGACGCCTGAGAAGGTAAAGAGATTGGTGGGAGTGGAACGGGCTCGTGCGCTCTGGGTTGCTGGTACACGACTGTTTCGGACTTCCGCTGTCAACAGCTAGCAAAACCACATCAAACCATTAAAAAAAAATAACAACAATAAACCACATAGGAATAGAGAGAACTTAGATGGGAAATTTTGATGCATTTTCGGTATAGCATAAATCGAGTACCGTCTTTTCTTAACTCTTTTGACGGCGTTAATATAGTTCTAGTAGAGAGACGCAAAAGTCACTTACCACAAATTTTCACCCCGAAAATATAGACCTTTTACAGTGATGTGGGATCATAGTGCTACCAAAAAAAAATGGCAGAAGGTCATCGATGAAAATGATGCATATCTAGCTTGGTACTGTTATTAGAAATTGGAAAGAAAAAATTTAATTTTGGTTTAAAAATGGCGTGGACAAACGAATCTTTAGATAGGAGAGATATAAATGTATCGACCCCCTATCGGCAATACTTTACAGACTAGAGTCGCTTTATTTGTATTTGCAAGAGCTTCGAATTTCATACGATTGCAATAAATGTATCATTATTTTCACAAAAAGGTAGTCACATCTCTGTTTAGACTGTGATGCACAGCACACGATATGATTTTGGATTCACGTTTAGTTATTCCTTCCTTTTCCATTTTCTTGAAAGAATATTCGTTTTCATTGAATGACGGTTTTCTCAGACTGTGTTGTTGTACGTACCCTTTGAATAAATACGTTCGTACTATCATTGTAGTCCATATGTTGTTAGTTTCAAAGAAAGGCTCTATGTAAACGACTACTAGATTAAGATATACATATTATCATAACTATTATTACCCAATCTTCGTATGATTCGATTTGAGCCTTTTTCACCTTTTGTCGTAAATTAAGAGGCTGTCAGTTCCTTCACAGCTGTTCACTGTAGGCTGGGCAGATGGAACCCTATCATTTTTCTACTGTATAATTAAAGCGTTTATTAGCATTTTATTTGTTTATATAAATGAAGTTTTACCTTTAACTTAAATTATGTGCAGACCAGCAAACGCGTTCATGGTCGAGACATTTTTACTGAAGATCCAACTGATAAACGATGTACGCGAGTAATGAACTCATTCCTATGCTACTTATAGCTTTGAGTATTGATAGGCATAGAAAGAATACGTATCCTATATATATATACATATATATATATAGATGTATATATATATATATATATATATATGTATAATGTTAAGAAAATGGAAAAAGAAAATTTAAAAAAATGCACGAAAAATGCAAAAGAAGATTGAAAGGCTTCCGTTATATTTTTGTAGGATTGTTGTCCTAGTGATATTGTGCTCGTTTGTGTAATCTCTGAGAAAGACTCAAAAAATACCCAAAGGCTTTCCGCATTGGTTTTTAGAGGTTTTTCATCGTTAAAACGATTGCCTCTGGAAGTGTCAATTATTAGAGAATGTCAAGTATATTTTAGAAAATAATTAAATACGTAGTACATAAATTAAATGAACAACGAAGCACAAAGCTCGAGTAAAAAACAAACCTACTAATGAATGTTTTTTTATAACACCGAATCGGTTTTAACAATTTTCTAAGTTCTTTGACAACCTCTATTGTCGATAACTTCAAGCGAAGCGAGGGCCCGTCCGGTAATTTCGAAAAATCTCTGGCGGACAATCGAGTTTGCCATCCAGTTTGCCACCATTACTATATGATAGCTGCGTTCTGAAAACGAATTTATTTAAAGGATTGTTTCATTAAATTCGAATTCTCTCTTCATAAGTACCTAGCCAATTCTACACGCAGTTTATTAAAAAACATAGACACGATGCTAGTCACGCTGCAGTATACATAACCAACTAGAACGATGGTAATGAGTAAAACTTCAGTTGATTTCTGTTGCCACAGAAGGCTTCACTTCTAGCGGCATCGATCTGAAAACAAAGCTGGTGTCGTTCATTGTTATTACTATTAGTTTATACGTTGGTGTTGATTTTTATACATATTTGTAAGGTCTGATCGAGCGTTGACAAGTAGAGAAAAGTAATGGTGGACCTAGAGAAGCTAACAGCTAAAAGTCAGTTAAGCTGCCTGTAGCTGCGGATTTTTGCAAAATAATTCATGTGCATCTAAAGCCGGAGAGCTGATCCTGATACGACATTTATATTTGCATCAAAATTTCATATAGACTCAGTGTGAAACTACATATTTTCCACTCCATGGGGCAGCTTACCTCCAAAGTTGTATGTGACGATAGAATAATTAGAATAATCCGTGCCGATCACCTTGACGGTGATAGTGTCCCCCGATAGAGCGACAAAAGCAAAACCGTCCTCCAGGGGATACGCAGGATGTGTAACACGGGCTGGCTGACTAAAACAAATGAATCAATATCTTTCCGAGCTACTATAGTTTGCCAATAAAATTTCAAAGCGGTCGCTGTTGAACATTTCTTCAACACGTTATATCGCTTAACGAACAAGCGCCATGGCAGAGTCTGTGTACCTAATCAGGCCCTGCAGTGAAATCATTTTCGCCACGCTTAGTCCATTTTATATTTGTTGTCAGTTGCCTCCGTTGTTGTAATTATTATCTATTTACGTGTGGTAAATTTTAGTCGATCTTCTTCAAATAGAATTTTTTATTAATATGGGGCTAATAAATACATCAATTCGTATCGTTTGTTGACAAACTTACAAGAGAAAGTAATATTAATATACATGCGTTATATGAAGATATGTTACTTACTTCTGCTCCATTAACTCCACAATATATGTGAAGTTGCCCTTCTCTCGATTCTCCTAAAATAATTAAGTTCCAAAATAACTAACTGAACATCAAAAGGCAACTCAATCTGTCACAATCGTATCTAAACAGAGGAGCCGTTTTGTAACCCTGTCAAGCCTGACATGTGGTAATTTCTATGGCCTGGGTTCATCTGAAAGCTTGAGCCCGGTTTAGAGCTCAAGGATTTTATATAACTTACGTAGTGCCACTTGACTTTTTTACAACAAATAAAAAATGACATATTGCGTACAAATATCTTCTATGTAGTAAGTAGATAGGCCAGATTAGGTAGCATTAGATTTTGTTCAAATAAGATTTAGCTGTACGTTAAGATTGCTGTATTACATATAGAGTTTTTGTGAGGTCGTAACTAATAGGTGGCTACGCTACCTCGATCGACGTTGTAACGCAAGAAGCATCTTTTCTTCGAATTACTTTCCCTGGTACAATCAGACCACCTCGATGAGTAACGTAGAATTTAAGATTTTTATACTGCAATAATTAGAAAAGGCACCACAAACAATGTATATATATATATTGGAGTTAATTTATTATTCATGAATCTATCCACACACGCTTGGGAAGAAACAGTGTAACTTTTACCAGAGCCACGGCGGACATCAGCGACATATAAAATACATAGTTAAAACAACGAAAAATAATACCTGTATTTGATAAAGCAAGTCCATAAAACCACATCGAACGGAAGCACTATTACTACAATCTAGAAAACCGTCGAACAACATGAGTTACGTAAGCGATCTCTGTTGCACATACCTGGTCAAAGTCAAAAAGTTCATCCAAAACTTTTTGGCCTAAAATGACCACCACACATGTTACAAAGACTAGAAGCTGTGAAGTGAGCTTCATCGTACGCAATTCTACGAGCTCTGTTGAAGACGTAACTGAAATCTAACGTATATATAGCCGACAGAGCTAGCTAATGATTGTTAGGAAGCGATTTAGCGCGCCAATGTGGAGTTTTTTTTTCTGGAACTGAGCTTTTTTTTATGATTTCGGGATGCATTAGCTCTAGAGTTGCATCGTTTCGCTCGATTTAACTCAAGGTCCCGTTTAGATGCGGCCAACAAGCTTCAATCTAGTTTCAGAGATTCGTTGAATTTAAATCTAGTCTCTCTCTCCAGTCAGCGTGGACACTGTGTAGGTCGTTTTACGAAATTATCATCATACTACAATTTATAGAGGCACCTTATTTATCTATAGAGATTATTCGATGGTGTTTAATTTATTGCTACAAGACCAATTTCGCCATCGTCAGCATTTGATATACTTGCAGGTACATCAGGTTGCTCTGTACAAGCTTTAAAATATTTTCTAGTGTAACGGTTATTTCCTAATTTAAATTACTGACGTTATGTCATCAGTAACTTATTTTGACTTAGAGAGCAACAGAACGAGTGCTGCTATTAATATCTGCAGATAAGTAAAAAGTTACCAAGGTCCGAAATCTTGTTGGATATTAGATTTATCTTTGAAGAAAAACTCGTTTGTAGTTAATTAAGTGGAAAAAAGCATCCTATGACAAGGTAGAGCATATCGGCTTGTACCTAATTAAAATTGTCCTAATGGGTTATTGGCAATTCCGAAATAATTTTTTCGCAATTCTTCCAAAATTTGCGAATTATTAATTAATTAATAGGTATTTTGCATTATTTAAAGCGTAGTTTAACATTTTGATCGAACTCTGAGAAGAATAATAATACATTTAGTTGAAGTCGTTTGTGAAGTCTGACCTTCGAGTACGAAGACAGTCTTTTGCATTGCAGGTAGTACGGGCTAGAATACCGTACCACTCCAATTAGCACATATTGAAAATATCGGAACATTTATTTAGCATTTTTGACGTCGTCTTATCTCTGCTAATTCATTCCAGTCAATGTCGCGGCAAAACAAATCGGCCTAGAGGTTATCGGAATCTACCCGTTGCACCTATACAGGCTACAGCCTTATTGGCAATGTTGCAACGTTCGCGTGTCGTCTTCTCGATAGCCATTTTACAGCAGTCTTATTAAAATTCGTATGCAGTGGCTACACAAATGGCCCTTTTCTGGCAATTGTAAATCCTACATTAAGTGAATCCAATTACCTGTATCATAAAGAGCCCACATTTAGCCCAACTTAGGATTCGAGATTGGTCTGACAAGCTATCAGGCGCAACTGTGCCTGCGCTCTCTATGTTCCGAGGCCTCATTATCCCGATTTCATCCACACTTTACTTGACTACCGACCTTATTGGGACTGGCTTATTAGTGCACTGTGTGGTCGTAATGCCCTTACGATCAAGATGAGCCCTTTCCACAGTCAAATCTACGCACGGAACGGTAACCGATTTGAATATTATTATATCGCCCACCAAAACAAGAAGCTCACGATGGTGATGTCTTTCTCTCTGGCTGTATCAAAAATTAGGCAATTAATTTGGTACATATTAAACAGGTAACAGTAGTAATACCTTTTATTTCTATTCACTATAAAAGAACAACCGATGTCAAGTAGAAATGTCAACTGTATAAAATAACGTATAAATCACGAACTATATAGTTGATTCACTAGAAAGGAGGTTCGTGCAGGACGATTATGTTCGATGCGGGTTTAATGCCGAACACCGGAAAAATTATTGATCAGTCTCGTTTTAGGTTCTTCTTTGGCGTGTTAGTGTCAGTTGCAGGCCAAAATGTTAAACAGAACACGTGCAGATGACCACGTTTATTTCACGACATTTTTCTGTCGACCTATGATACATATAGTTATGTTTAGCTCGGTAGTGATAGGCTGAAGGATGTATAAACCCTCCCCTATTTCGTATAGAATTGATTCGCTGTTTGTCGTCAGCTGTCCTATTGTTCACATCGTCATTAAGCGTGTATTGACAGTCCTACTTAATGGTAGCCGTATCCAAGACCGGCTCCGTGTCCAAGAGCGAAACCGTGTCCAATAGCGGCAACGGGTGCGGCGTACGAAGCATGGGTAACAATTGGCGCAGCTGCAACGGTCTTGGTGATAGCAGCAGCTCCAGGTGTAATAATCGAGGTAGCAGCAGCAGCAGCAGGGGCCGTTCCGGGTTCATTGGTTTTGATCGAAGCGCGGAAACCAAGACCGTCAGCGACATAGTTCACGACACGGGAACGGCCGTCAATGTCAACGAGACCATACGACCCGGCCACGCCGAGCTTGTTGCCAGCCTCCGAACGGAAGGTTCCACCAGTCGCGTGCTTCTCATCGTAGACGAATTTGTAGTTGCCAAGGCCGTCCTCGGCGCGCGACGACACCGACGAACCGGTGGAGAGTGCGGCGTGGCCAACGAGACCGGCCTGGGCAGCAGCGCAGAGGGCAGCAAGAGCAACGAATACCTTCATAGCTGGCAACTGATCGACTTCTGCGTCCGCTTTGCTTAAACACTAAGTAAGCACTGATACCGTTCACTTGTACAGTGTCCGTCTTAAATAGCGATAGCGGCCTGGACAGCGTCGAAAAGCGCCGGGTGTGTGTGTGTGTGTGCATCTGTGCGCGAGTACTAGCAACCCAAGCACGCGTCGGCCGGGTTTACCATCGGCCATCCACCCACTTTTTCCGATCTTGAGGAGGAGGCGACGCCTATGCTGGCAGCGAAGGTGGCGGTGTGAACATCGTACGATGAGATAGACGGCTGTGCTATACGACAAGCGGAGACGTATACAAGGACAAGAAGTAATGTTATTCGTGGCGGTAAGTAGTGCTTAGGTTACAGCTGATGCTGCCATTGGCATATGTGCTACGACTCGCGCGAGAGCTGTCCCTCTTGGCTTGATTTAGGTTTCAGTCGATTCGAGCATTTGGAAAGTAACGTCCGTTCCAGTAGCGAAACATTGGCGCCCTCACCGACAAACAGACCCGACCCCACCCCACGAAAGCGATTCAAGCGGACGTTTGCCCAACTTTTCACCAGGAACCTTCTTGGTTACATATATGTCTATCTAACTACTATTCGCACTATTAAATCGCGCCATGAAATAATTACTACGCCACACCCGTCGATGGATAAAGCGACAGTTGCAGGCGCTGTCGCCATCTTCGCGTCCAGCATATTTGAGAAAAGAAACACGCATTTTGTCGACCACTGCGATTCCGCCACTGTGAATTTTAACCAGAATTGAACGTCGAACGGATGCCAGCAACTCGTTACTCGGAGCTATAGAGCGGAAGCGGCACCCAACGCGACCACAATGAAAGAACAGAAATGACTACAAAATACCCGATGCGCGCTTTCTTCTAAGTAACAGAATCACTCTTCCAGAAAGTCTATAATAGCTATAACATTTTGTGATACATTTAAAATATGGTCAACTATATGACTCGTTTGCTTCATTGAAGCTCGGGCAACGACACAAGTAACGGTTCTGCCGCATTTACAGAGCTAGGAAGGAAAAATCGCAAAAATAAAAAAAAACGTAAAGTAAAGTATCGACAGAGGACATTTACTAGCATTGTAATATTGTGCTCGTGAATAGCACGTTTCTTTGTTACGCGGGGCAACGGGTAGGAGGGCAGTGGACTCAGGGAAAACAGGCGGGAAAGGTTTGTTTATTATACATCTTGACTAAAGGTGACTCGCTGAAGGGCGGGACCGCAGAAGATAAAAGGTAAACATGATTTTCATTTAGGAACAGAGTTCAGCACAGTTGCGCTCGGCTATTAAAGACTTAATTTAATTATTTTAAAGTTAAAACGTCTGCAGAGAACGATCTTTTGTTGAAAGATTATTTCATTTACTTGTGTTACAATGCGACCATTGAATACACGCCAGCTAAGAGCTAAGAACAATTGATATTCCAATACTTGTGAACTTTTAGAATGTACATACAGGTTATATCGAACGACAAACCCTTTACCAAGGACTTCTTAACAAAACGTGCTAAAGAAGATGTCGACTCAGTGGATAGTAGTATTTAATATAGGCATCATAAACGATATGACAGGTAAGTATAGGCTAATATTTAATTACTGTATATAGTGTTACAGATTATCTACTTAAATAGAAAACAGTACGTCGTAGTAATTAAAGCAGGATTGGAATTTGATAAAAATCGAAAAACGATATATGTATATACAAAACATATCTGTGTGATATACTTTTGGCTTCGACGTCCCACCCTAAAACCTCCATTACAATCTCCCTTACTTGTCCTCGTTATAATGTTACTATTGACCTTGTGTATTTGTCCAGTGGTGGACCTCAGTACTACTACTAGCTCAACCAACGATTACGATAAGCCTACCGTATAAAATAGTTTTTGACGAGTGAACACTTTTTTTAGTTAGATCGAAATTGAAGTAAGTTGATAAGGTCTTAAAGCAAAATTGCAGGAAAAAAAAATTAGGAAGAAAACACTCTATAGAAACCGTTTTTCTCAGTTCAATTCAAAATCAATATATTTTCCAACACCAGAACATGGTCATAAGTATTTTTCTCAATTACTGATTCAGTTGGCAGCTCGAAGCTTTGTATGTCTGTCTTTAGAAAACGTTTGATCGCCACGGCTCAAACAGATGAACTCTCATTTTCTGCAAAAGAACAATTCTCACCTGACGACCACAGTCGAAGAGGGACCGAGTCCTATGAAACGAATGGCCATTTGCCACTGAACAGTTGGCTAGAAGAAGCCGTCACAGAATAGTAAACTGTTATATATATATATATATATATATATATATATATATATAATAGATAATCCGCGAAACCAGTGTTTCCCTCGTGCGCTTCCTGAGGAAAATATCTATAAAAGAAACATAGATACTAGACGTATGGAACTTTTGTAGAAATCGTGACAGAACATCAGTGTTTTTGTTATTTCAAGAGGTTCCGCTTTGATTGCACGAAAGTACCACACCAATTGCGTACTGAGAAACATTTTCATAAAAATATTTAATATCTGGCTGTTGTGCTAGCGTTCGTTACTTATATAACAATTGTTTAAATCAGATTATCATTGCCCTTCGTTACTCACAAAAGTTAACATTTATACGGTCGTATGGAATAATTATCTTTCGCTTACTGGTCTTCATGGCTGATCATGCAAAACTGCACTATAGTACTCCAGATCACTTTAGTGATTCAATGATAACTGTCCTATATTCTATATTAGTAATCTCTATGCAGGTGATTGATGTGATGAAAGATGCAGAGCAGGATGGGGCAGGTCAGATCCATGGTTTCAACAACGAAGAAGCAATTAGGAAGTAAGTAAAAGAAATGCAAAAAACATGCCTGTGAAGAAAAACAACAAATATACCACCAATTATAATATGTTTCGGTGTTCCAATGTCTACATTGTACAGCCTGGATTACCGTTATCGTGCATATCGATTATTATTGAGTTTCTGTCCGTCACAAACTTGCACTCTCACCAATTAACGTATGTTATTGTTTCGACCCTTCGTTGCTAATGATCTCTGAGTCGCCAGTCACATATACACACATTGGTAGCAGTAGTTGATTGATACGTTATCCGTTTCGCCTGCATATAGGAACTTTTTATCTATATCTGGCGTATTACTTTTTCAAGCCACAGAGACAAACGATAGCGCATTGAGAGAATAGCATAAAGGTCCACTATTCTAGCCCAATGTATGTGCGGTCAGCCCACAGAAACCGCTGATATGAACATAAGTAACATGATTTGAACAAATCAATCGATCATGATTTTACAAGGCAAGACACATTCGTGTGAAGTGACGTGAAGAATGAGTATGACATACATACAGCAATAGCGTCCATGAATGTCTTCCTATAATGGTTGGGTTCCATTCTATTCTCATGTCTTGACAAAGATGGCTTGTGCACGCGATGTCCCTGAACGTTTTCTATATCCTTTTTTCCAAGTTATACAATTGAAATTATACAATTGGAGACTCCTGTTTTATATTTATTGTGATAAGATAACTAATGGCTTCGTAGTAATTTCTGCCTCCGGTGCACGTACACTGTGCCAACATATACATATACAGTACTATCCCCGAGTAAGTCCAGCCCGTTGAGTTGCCGTCGCTACGTTGTCTCGATGAATTATAAAAAAAAAAAAAAAAAATATGACTAACCATGATTGCACCGTAATACCGTAACCTTCACAGATGTATTATTATTCATGCACTATCGTGATAAGTTGTGACCAGTTCGACCAATACATCGAAAGCAGCAAGACTTGGTCAGCATAATGGACCGCATCCTACCTAAATGAAGGACGCGTACGCAAATATTAGGTTTAGAATACTTGTCACCGAGTATAAGTTCGCTTTTTATACGCTATGGGTCTAACGTTTTTGCGATTTCGGTAATTCCAAACAGAAGGCCCCGTTAAAAGTGTTGGCTATAATGTCCAGCGACGTTATGAGTGTCTGTGACTGTGAATAGATACTGGAACGCGATTAAGTATTCAAGCATTTCTTATGGAGATGCCTGTTGCAAAACGAGTGGATTGCCAAAACAAGACTCGTACTCGCGGGCGATCACAGCCGTGCAATGCGTACCAGCTAACGTACCAGTATGTTGTCACTGAGTAAATTTGGCTACCGAAAGAATCTTCTTAGTGTTTAATTCAGTTACTACCGCAGAGCATCCGGTTGAGTGACTACACTTAGTCCTAGACTGGTTAAAGTTCCAGCGCAGAGCGCTTCTTTGCTCTTCCTTTGTGGAGTCGTAGCTAAGCTTACGCCTCTGAAGAATCATAGTATACGTTGTCATTTCTTCAAGTTCCATTTCGTATTTGCCCTTCATCAACAGAAATCACGAGATTTCTTCGGTCGGAAAATGCCACTTGTGTTACATTGTAGTTAGAAAACAGTGTTGCATTTTACGTATTTCATTATTTCTTAGTTTTACTATAATTGTTTTATTATTCGAGCATATACTCACTCTATCCTTCCTGCAAAGATTTTACCACACATTGACAGTTGTAGACAAAGCCTATAACTGGGTTAAGAGTCCTTGTGAGTTGTTGAATTTTCACACCCGATACATGCGTAAACACAATGAAATATCACAAATCACAAGTCGCAACGCACAACCAGAGAAAAGTCAATCAACCTGTAAAACAACTTGTGGCCTAAACGCAGCACGAAAAAAGGACAAATAATAGAACACCAGCGTTTTGTTATTTAACATTATTTACGAACAATAGTATATATATATATATATATATATATATATAAGTAGATTTACACATATTGTTCAAGCATCAATAGCAATACATTTAAAAATACGTCTAAAAAGGCCCGGACACGAAGCGGAGATTACGAATAAAATAGAAATCTTAAATTTCTTGCAGTGGCAAGCTTTTCGAAGGGAAAGAGGCTCTATTAAAGACCAAGTATACTTACGTACTGATTCGAATTGGTTCCGTCTTCTATAAAATACGGTCAACGGTTTTATAATGTAAAATTGTCTGTCTATGATTCTTCTAATATTCCTAAGGGAGGACCTACTCTTTACCCTAGAAAATGTATTCTGATGGTGCGAACAAGACGATATCAACGTTGGTGATCCTCAATATGCTGCTCTCTACTCCGCAAATGGAAACGTTATGTTTGTAGTTATCATAAGAGACTGTACCATCTACAATACGCAAACGATGTCCCGGTCTGTATTTCTATCCGTCATCGTTTCATATTGAAGAATCTTTTTAGAAATTTAAAACGTACATACTACTGAGAAGTCTGGCTGCCTTACATAAGATGATATATCGAATTTGTCAATCAATGTGTACGATCGATACTTTTTTGAGACGCAGCGCGAAACTGTAGACCCAGTAGAAAAGCTTTAATCCTTGTTTCTATCTAATTGCTTTATGAAAATTCCGATATGCGTATGCGTGAACGTCTAATAGTATTCTTAAATATTTCAACATGTATCGCAAACAGGCTAATATTGAAACGGAAAGGACAGGTAACGTATTTATGAAGATATATATATTGGTTAGACTTCGAAGTTATGCATAACACTTACCTATCAACATGAAAGCGACTCGAGTTAAATAGCTATTTGTGTCTATAAAAATCATTACATAACTACCGATAGTTAAGGCTTGAGCATGAATGGATACTGCAGTGCGCTACGTACACATCGAATATATTTAATAATGATAAAAGGCATTGCCTCGAAACTCGCTAACCGTTATTTTGGATGCCTTAGCAGCCATAGATTCTTGACTGATTTTTTAGTCATGAAGGAACGAGTGTTCGCCGCTTAGGTAAATTTATGATTAAAGGCTTTGTCAATCTAAACAGTTAATCATTCCTCATGAAAACGCGCATATAATATACTTGATAGGACCCATTGGGCACTATCTTGGAGAAAATAACTATCACGGAACTTATATGGGTTGTTCAACCACAGTGGAAAAACATTATGTACTTAAGAGTAAAACGGGGTGCCGCCAGCAACGTTAAGCGAAAAGAACCAACAGAAAAGTCACCACATAAGCACATAAAGCCGGGTCAGGTAAAATGTCCTTATTTGATTGGCATCAATGTCGATCGTGATTCCTTCTATTCCCAGGAAGCCCACCCGGATAATCCCACTCGTTGCACAGCTAGTGCGTAACTTCGATCCTCAGTCCAAGGGGTGCGAAGGCCCAGGGGCCTCTCGATCACGCGGGCAGGCTTAAGTTCAGCAAACGATCTTGCCTTATAACCGGCGGAGAAAACAGACCCTACTGTGGGCTTGACGTTGGTCAGAAATATCGGGAAGTTAAACTCAAACTCAGCCGCCAAAGCCATCCCGCTCTACATAAATCCGTTGAGGATTTTCTCTTGAAGCAATCAAAAATCGAGCTATCTGGAAGCAGGAAGCGGCCAACCAACAAGCTTCCTGGTAGATCAGTCTGAGCTGTCCACAGTTATCCGTTTCTCGCTTTGCGCTTGTGTCTTTACTGATTTATATATCGTTAATAAGTTATAGATTCAACGTCCTCCAATCTCGGAGCTTATAATACTAACCTAATAGCGTATACTGCTCCTTTTGACTCGAAAGATCTACTGTGATATTTCAAAGGTAAGTAATAATTTATTTGAGCAGTGATTTCTCTCATTGAGGAATATCAAATACCCTCTCGTATTTTTTCAATATTTATTTATCTATACATTGTTACGAAACACAAGCTTCTTCCACCATGAGCATGTTGTAGTTTCATTGTCATTGTTTTTATCTTAACGGCACACGTTCGAGTTTTTACGCGCAAGTGAAAATGTAACACTACGGCATGAGGGGAAACTTTCGCATTCGCGATATGATAACGTGAGGGACACGACATTGTACCAAAAGAGCTTTGTCTTGTAAATAGATGTCCAAGCATAACATCTTTCTAATCAACCAGGACTCGATGTGTCGTATCTTGGGCATAAGCATGAATCTTTAGATAATTGAAGATAGTCGCCTTTTTCTTTATAACAAAATATTATGCCTCCAAAATTAATAAGGTCAATTAGAATTGTTAAAAATAGAATACTATTATTCCGAAGCATGTACTCCCATCCTTAGAGAAAATTGCGTCGTTGCAGAGGACAGGAACCGAGTGCTAGCTAGCACCATGACTTGTGTCATTTCACAGTCATATTTCCAAAGCATCGGAGCTATTCAAGGGAATTGTGTAAAACGCTTATCGAAATGGATAACTTGGAAGATCGAAGATGTAACAGTATCTATTTTGCTTGGCTCTTATTCTCATAACTGAGTTTTCCATACGATTCGAAAATGAGTGACGCTGATTCTGTATTACGAAGTGTACATTCGAGAATTCGACAAGGGCATGTTTTTGAGACAACGGTCAAAAAGGGGCTATTCGGAAAATCCAACTTTTCATGACGCCGAGCCAAGGTAACTGAATGAAATGGCACGTTTATTTTGTCTTTAGGTTGTATAGTACCTAGTCGTGAAAAAAGTGCTATCTGGCTAAATAACAAGTAAAATTTTAAATTGCATGATCATTGTGCAACAATATTGATTCGAAGTCTTTTTTCCCACATCTGTACAGGGTCTATACATTTCTTAGAAATTGGATAGTTACTACGATGTGCCTCAGCGCAGCGGCATCACCTAACACTCTGCAATATTGGCGCTTGTCGACAACTCACATTGATTGCGAAGTCCACACAGAGTGTATTAGATCGTTCCCTAACCCTAAGCAAAAACATTTTACTGATCTAAAATCTACGAACTTCTATAATAATAGTATGACCGTGATAGTCATATTATCATAATCATATTATTCCATATAATTTACATCCGTCAATGTATTGACACTTGATTATTATTCCAATTCTTTTTTTTTTTGTATCCGCGTTCCATATAGGAATTATTTTTCTGCAACAGGGCTTAAACCTATTTTTGCTAGCTACAATTGAGAAAATAAATACTTAATAGAGAAGAATAATTAAAAAGATGTTTAGTTTTCTTTGCGTCAGATTCGATGCTATTAGATGTGAGTAAGATTCGTAAGTTAAGCTTAGCAAGTTTTGCTTTTGTAGTTTTCGCGGTAGCAAAGGTCTTCTTCGAGGGAGCTTGGAGAAAAGCGAAGTCTTTGTCCATTTTTGCTTCCTAGCGCAGTATTGCGAATGTTTTGGGGATCTCTGACTGGTTATCGAATACACCGAGCGGATCCGAAAAATAGATTTCTGTACAGAAAATTTTCTATACTATGTACGATGTACCTTTAACAGTTAAGTGATAACACGGTTAGACTCTGTTAAACAATAAATACGTTTTTTTTTTTCTATTATTATTCCATTATCATTATCTTCTATTTTTGTTATTATTATTATTATTAATATTATAGGTACTTACAATATCAACAGTAAATTATCGTCTTGTTTTTTTCGCACAATCCTTTCTTTGTATATCACACGGAGACGGCGACTCGGTGAGGTTTTTCCCTAAATAAATCGTTTGTTCTATTTGCATACACACGTGACACTCTAACACAACCAGTGAGTAGTACATGGTCTTTTAAAATTAAACTAACCAAATAGGCAATCTCAACCTTCTTTTCACCTCACTCTGCATTGACGGAATTACTATGCCCATGCATATGTTTCGGTCTTATATGTTATTAAAAAGCAGAACTTTTCAAAGACGCGTACGAGTTTAATGTTGTACAGATCTGCAGCGCGCCTTGGAAAAAATTTTCACGTTTTCCCACCGTGGACTCCTCTGACGATACAGGATCAATGAATTTGATAGGTTTGTCAAGCTGGACATGCATAACATTTTGGGTTACCGTCTGTAGGATTTCTGAGATTTGATCATCTAGATTATTAATTGCTGAAGTCATGTAAAGTACCACCACTTAAAATGACAAGTCAAAACTACCGGGAAATAATTTTGTCATCATCTGTTATTGTTTTTGCGTCCCTAGATGAAAAGCTATATCGCCAAGATATATCGTTACTAAATGAAATGGTAAAACTTCTATCCGCTAAGCTGATTTGTCAGTTTCTCCGTCATTTGTAACATTCCCTCATTAACACTTATTTGGTTTCTGACGTTTGAATCCCAGCTGCCGTCCGCCTCTGTCCTTGTGTTCTTACACCGTGAGCCCTTTCTTAGTAATAAATATCGTGGGTATTATCATACTATAATACAAATTTACACGCGGATCCGTTAATGACCCGCAACGGTAAAAATCTCTATATCTCACGTTGTTTACTCGAATGATACTGTACGCCATAAGCATATGCACAAAGTGTTTGAGACAAAGACTGGGTTTACGAATGTGCGTGTCGCGATCCCATGATGAAGTATCGTTTTAATGTACATATGCAGAAAATACGGAAATAAACAACTTTTGTAACACGCCATCATTATCCAGTTCTAATGTATTCTAACGTATATTCTAGAGTAACAACAGTTGCTACGGCACGTACCACGAGCATGGCCATTTGATGGGGAAGGGGGTTACAGCTCTTATCTACTATAGAGGTTTTCTAAATTATTCTATCACAACATGGGCACAACACATCATCCTTAAGTACAAGCGATTTAAAGTAAGCTATGCAGAACTGTGCATACGACATCAAACGCCCACTCTGGAAGGCATGCATTTTTCAGTAGTTGATTTCGGATTGAACTGACTTGTTCGTTACTTCTGTAAACATCGAGTAGCATCGATAGTTTGCTTGTTTATCTGCATACATTTCTATATATACATATTGTCGGGTCTGTCATACAGGATGTTGGGTCTGCTACTTGAAGCAGGTCAAGCTCTAGATGGAAAGGGAGGTCGTGGGATAGTCAACTTCTCATATGTGTCGTTTCTTTTTTGTATATAAGCTTATGTACTTTTCTTATTGTTTCTGCTGTTGGTACGCGTGCTTCCTAACTGTGAAGACAGTTGAGACGTGTATGGTCCCGACGGGCTGATGGGTGAGATCGAAGCTAAAGAGTCGGAGCGCAGAAGCATGGGCTCATTTTGCACCTCCTGTGGTACAGCTAGTGCTAACCAACGAGCGCACTTCACAGAATTTTTACGCTGACCGATATCTCGTCGAAGATACTTCATCTGCTCAACAAAGGCACTTTCCAAACGCTTCTGCGACTTGACTGCAGCGACAGGGAAAGATGCAGAATAAGTAAAGTTAGCTGTGCTTGTCAACAGAGATTACGGAATTAATTAGATTAAGAATAGATTTTATTATTTGACGTTCGATAACGTCTATATAAAGCACACTATCCACAGTAACAAAAACATGTCGATTTCTCTTCCGTTAGCTACACCGGTTGATGTACATACATACCTGAAAATTTTTTCTTAATATTAGTGCTGTCTAGGTCCTGGCTGTTAGTAGGCGGCCGCATGAGTGCGAGTGCTCTACCCGAGAATAGGGATTTCAGTGACAATCGCTTGTGTGTTTTACTGAGAGAACCATGATGCGCGATACATTGGACCGATTTAAGCAGGAGCTCAATTACCTGAATAATAAGCAGATCAGAATATAAATTTATGACAATGTCTGCCATCATTAAGGATGCGTATGTTAATCAAGTCACAGTGACAAAACAATATATCTTAATAATTCGACCACAGAATAAGCCGCTGAAAAAGAAAAACGGAATTAAAAATGTGGACTATATATCATTTGCAACGAGCCTTCATCTACGTTCCACATCATAATATCTGATGGGTAGTTGTTTGCTGAAATAGAGTATACATCTCTTACTAACTAGCAAGTCTACTACAGTTTAGTTACCTTTGCGAGCTCATCCAAAACAGGAGACGCTGCTGGGATCGACGGCCCATGTTGGGTTAACCAGGTGATAAGGGATTTGGTGACGTATTTGTACAGCTGAATGAGAACCTCTCGAAAAAGCCGCTTGTCAGAGTTGCAGCCGGCGGCGAGTGGCCACAGCCGAAAGGCTTTCTCGATAACCGTTTTGGTCCAAAGGTAATCGCAGGCCACCTATGGAGAAAAACAAAGGGCAATGGAAACGGAGCTTAGAACTGGCCAATAAAAGACCAAAAAATAATGTTTTGTTCATCGACGTATATTATGTGCCTTCCAGCAAATGGTTCTCGTTCAATTCCTCCATTTGACTGAACTCTATATGGAGCGTATTCTGTCTTAATGGAATTAATTACGAGTTAGAAATGTCGGTACCTAGAGGTAACGATGTTTTAGTGATCTTTAGAAGAGCTAAGCTCTTACGCAAAGCGAAGTCTACTAGAATACCTAGACATTCAAAAACCGAGGTTAACAATGAAAACAGCTGTCATAATATCATCTGGTTGGTTCCCGACACTAATTTACATAATACTAAGCAAAATCTAAACATGTTTGCTACCGAGCTGCTGCTATATAAAACTCCAAGGGAGAGCATTTTCTCACTGAGGTTCTTCCTCTCGGTATTCATAGAGGCTAGACGAGTTCCTATTCTTAACGCTATAAAATCACTCATAAAGCGATGCGACTGGAGCCAACGAAAGGCCGAAAACACTCTGAAGATTTACAAGCAGGCAGACATTACAACTATTGCCCAAGATGGCAATGAGCGACGTCAACAGATGAAATAGAACCAGCTAGCAGGACGGGAATCATTAGCGTTAACGAAGCGGTATGACAAACACCGAATAACCATTTACCACAATTATAAAAACAATAATAATCATTTTATGCGTTATAGATTGAAATAAAAGACCATAGTAGGAGAAAGGCCAGTTGGCTCTTCGTAACGGATACATATTGTGCACACACACATCTATATATATATATATACATTATATATAGAGCTGGAATTCATTATGGATGTTTCACGGTGAACGAATGGTAAATCGTAAGCAAGAGTTACCGACTGTTACGATAGCTTAAATACGACCAACCACCAGTGAGATGGAGTCCGTTTGACGGGATGCAGTAATGCATAATGGCTTAAACGGATTCTAAAGCGAGATTCGCTAGGAAGAACGCAAGGGAAGTAAAAATGTGTCCTGTATTTTTCAACCAGTAGAAAATCAACTGTCACTTGGCCAACAATGCCAACTTAAAAATATCTAAATCATCCGCTGAGCGGGCTACTCTGAAGAAGCGAGGGCTAAATTCAATGCACCCTTAATTTCGTATATCATTCGAATCTGATATGCCACTCAATAACCGTTATTGCAAATTACGCAACGCAAACCTAATTATTCTTCCCTATATGGTGAGTGGTAAGTGGACTAGCGTAATGGGGTTCCGTCGGACAGGCTGACAAAGACATCGTCCGCTTCTGATCTGTAGATAGTTTCGTTTGATCAAGCCATTTACTATGATCTTCTGCCTGTGCGGCGTCCTTTCCGTAAAAGCTGTGTCAATACAACACTGTTTTGTTAGAGATGAGAGAAACTGATATCTCGTTTAGCAGTGATCGTACCGTCACGCTTTGCGCTAGCTTTGCTAATTAAGCTAACAAAATAGAGTGTCCGTCAATTTGCGACGCACAATGCCCGCTACGATTAGCCCTCGATCGCAGATCAGGCAACAGATTTATTTCAGAAGGAATGGGTCACGATTTCTCTGACACGATTTGACGTAAACGGCAGCATTTCTAAAGAGGTGGCCATTCATTGCACTCACCACGCGATGCCTGTTACAATACGGGATGCGACTGCCCCAGCTAAATTTGTAGCGCGAGCATGACGGTTCGAACGTACCGAATCTCTTGATACGGCCACTATCGATCACACGGGGAGTTTATTAAATTGGGTTCCGTAAAAAAGACTTATAGTTCTTAAGTGTCCTGTGTTAGAAAGCACTTTTTGAATAAGTTCCAGCGCATGAACAGCAAAAGCGTTTTTTTTAAATCCTGCCTTGTATAGTATCAAGTTTACGATTTCGTTAGAGATGCAGATCTAGTTAAGGTCGAAAGGTAATACCTTCTATATCTAATAATTTTTCGGAGCTACCACTGCGTATAGTAGTTACTAAGATGCTTCTATTATTTTCTGTGAGTTGAAACGGGTACAAGTTGCGCATACTATATAAAATGCTTAAATAAAGTGGCGCAAAAGAAAAGTAGAAGAGTACCCACCTGCTGTAGAGCTGAATTTACCATTTCTGGCATGAAGCGTGGCGCGACCTGCATCAGGAAGTGAAGTGACTCGAAACCCGTGTCCAGATCGTTGAGTATCGACATCTTGAGTTCGTCAAAGCTCCTACTGAAACGCCACATAACGATCTGCACTAAGTTTTCTCCATCCATGGCTACCAGCCAGCGTTCAAGACGGCTGGCGGCGCAATTGTACACTTTACGGGCCTCCTGCAGCAAATGTTTGGCAGGCGTTGCTGGTTTCAGGCCCAGTCGTAGGGCCACCAAAAGGCCCAAATTAGAGGACACCTCTTGTTCTAACACCGTCATCTTTGACACTGTTTTCTAGTTTGCAGCGATAGTGGCACACCCGAGCCGTCTGCGTCAACCCCTAGTGCCGAAAACGGATCGAGTTCGCAGGATAAGTTGCAGATGTGAAATCGGTGCCCAGTTTGCCCAGTGTTTATCTGTCTGCTAGCAAACCACTAGTACTTGAACTCTATTTGTCGAGCGTATAGTAAGTTGAAAGAAATTACACAACCGTGCAGTATGAATATAGTTTGTTCACGACCCCTTTCTCACTCGCTGCGACACAAACGACAGTATCGAGCCGCGCGGTGTGTCGGCTACTGTTAAGCGACAATAGACAAATGTCGTCGAACTTTGATTACCTAACACTCAACGGCGCTGCTTTTTGCCCTTTTCAGTTCTAGCGGCCGACTTCTTTCTCATGTCACTCTTGCTGTCACGTGAACGTGCTAGTGACAATGTGAACACTGTCGCTCGGACTGTTACGTTACGTTACAAGAGTACATCCATAACAATGTCTAATCGACAGATTGACAACGGCATACGACAAGAGTGAAACGATAAAGAGATACGAAGCCAGCTTCTATGTGGCGCGTTGTCCTTCCTGTTCAACGTGTAGAGGTTACATGAGTGCGCACTGTATGGAAGTCTCGGTCTTTAAACAAACCTGACGAAAGGGCTTGCCAACAGCCTGCCTCCGCCGCCGCAGCAGCATCCAGCCTTCACATCCTCCTTTCCCAAGGGAAAAGAGATACGTAGGAAGCACCAGTAACCTTAGTAAAGATGGCGCGCGAGCCATTGAGGGTAGGTGGTAAGTCCCTGTTATGGGTGGAGAGTAAGAGGTACAAACACTACAATTTCTACACATACATACATACAGCCGGCTAGAGCTGTCATGCGCGCAGTCTAGAAATTACGCATTAGGACTAACCTACAGGTCGAACGAAATGCTGTTAAGAGTAAGAGCGATTACGCTTAGAGCAATCAGAAACGAAAGACACGCTGTCTACAGACGGTGGCCTCTACTGCTCGTACTATTGTTATTGTTGTTGTTTTAAACAGTCAATAAGATCGAGCCGAGTGTTGATTTGCAGTAAACGATGATCTTTTACATTGCTACTGCTGTTGTTAGAGGTCTGCCAGCGATAACGTGTATAGGCAACTACGGACTTATGATGTATAGACAACTTGTCGAATGTTACTATAGAAAAATAGTTAATATATATTAAGTCTCTCGATTCTACGTATAGAAAAAAGGAAAAGTCAAACTTTTTCATAGGCAAGATTAAATCCTAGTTGCGGACCCGATACGATGTGCAGGTAATTGTTGGTACGATGAAAATCGTAGATATTGTTGCACAGTGAGGATAATAGCAATATTGATAGCAAAAACAGCGCAACAAAGAGATGCATAGTGCCTCCGAGCACGCATACATAAATAGACATATCTATTAATAGTATATAGGACGCGCGTAGATGGGCAAACCAAAAAGATAACACGTCGCATATTGCCCCGTTGTCGAATAGAAAGCAAAACCCTATTGCTGGCCATGACGATACAGAAAAACAAGTAACGAAAACTGTTATATTTCGTGTTTTTGTATGAGCAGAAATTAGTGAATTAGGAAAGCGGCGGTAAGCGTTTTGTATAGCAAGATAAGGTAGGTTGGCAGGCAGCAAATCTATCAAGAACTGTTAATGGACGTTTTTCCAGCTGCACACAAATCACCCTACGCGTTGCCCTCATTCGATGCTCACCTGAGCTATTCTTGCAACGGCTGAACAGAATAAGCGCAATTTCAACAGACTGTTTATTACTAAACAAAGCAACATGTTCTTTTTTGCTCATTGTTAAAAAAAGGATAATTTCTAATCCTTCCCATAGTATAAATGTAAGACTCATTTAAGTTTACTGTTCTCATTTAAAAGCTGATAGTTCACTAGTAGCACAATTTCAAAGTGCTCCAAATCTTCTGCTCTTGGTGCGGCCTTTTTGTCGAAGAGTCGACAGATTTGTGACTAGACATACACAGTCTCCTGTATAACCGTCACATCGGCAAACGTTTCTGCCTGTCTCAGATATTTAGCATCGGTCTATGGCAATAATCTGATGCACCCAGGTCTCAATCTCTGTCCGTAAGTTTGATGATATACCCCACTGGAAAAGTTTCCGCTACGGACATTATGAAATCATTCTGTGTACTTAATGTTGTTAAACAGTTATCAAATACGTAGCAGTACAAGGACAATTATAACGGGTCCACTCTGTCAAGTTGTCATATCTGAGCCGCAGACTAGACTGTATTCACGTTAAACATGTTCATAATAATTATCTTTATCCTTGACAAAAAAAAAGCTGGCACATATTTCTTACTCCCTGTGAACATTTCCATTACATCACAATATACGAGATAAATCTATCCTCTTTTCAATCTATTATTCGTGCTGCCCTCGAGATGCTCGTAACGTTTAAATCACAGTAGGCCCTGTGCGCTAGCCATCGCCAATTAGCGAATAGATCTTTATGTTTCATTGTATTTTTATCGTCTATAAGTGTTCGGAAGCGTAATATTGATAGTGATCGAAGTTCTTGCTGGCCACAAGAAAAGCATGTTTTTATCGTTTTCATGATTCCGGCCGTTAGTTCATTGCCACAGCTACATGTTAATCCAAACAACGTCCGCTTCTAATCGCTTTACAAAAACGCTACTCTACCGTTTGGCACGAGAATAACTTAGCTTTCGAGTCTAACGTAAACTTGACCAGCATAAAACGGAAAGCCTTAGGGCAATGCCCACTTTTGTATGCAAATATGAATCGAACCATAGAGTTTAACTGCTGTGGCTAAAAACACACTGATAAAATGTCAGGAACCTTCGAGAAAAGTCGGTGATTTTAAACCTTCTGGCATAATCAGCGGCAATGCAACGAAAGCAATCGAAATAAGTGTTTTGAAATCAGTTGCAGTAAAATTTTCAATAATACAAACAAACGTTTCAAACGAAACCTACTGATCATTGTCCTGATTTTCGCGTACATTTTCACGTAAAAACAGGAGTTGTCACAGACTTCGTCTTTTATAATACTATGACATTTTTTGTGCCATTTATTGGTATTGCCAAAGGGCAAAAATCATTTATTTTGTTCGTATCTTGCGATAGCAAGAAAAAGCTGATCACTGAGCCTATGAACGTCGAACATTACTCAAGGAATATAGAAATCTTAAATTAGACGGAACAGTTATATATATATATAACAATGCGCTCTTTAGGAAGAGTATATCGAATGGAGGTTGTTCATATACCGCCTTCATTTTTCAACAAATCAAGCTTGTCATTAATAAGAACAATTTTTCCAGTACTAAAACGTGATGACACCAACTGGCTAATAAACAATAGGATGGGAAATGTTTTTTATAGCCGCCCTTAATATGACATTCCAGGCTTGAGGAACTACACCGAACTATTTGAAAGCACAAATCACCGATTCAAGCGAAACATCTGTCTGACTTCAGTGCTACAAGCTTGGGATTAATTATTCTTTTTTTATTGCCAAAGTCTATGCCACCTATGTCACCTACATTTCTACAGAAAAAAACCTTACAGTCTCCTATAAGCATTGGATCACCAATCAGTCATGGTTGGATCAGTATTATTTTTCAAAGTTAGAATGGAACTTTCCTTGCTATTTGAGCGGTGAGTCACCGAATATAGCTGCATCAGATGCAGGTGTCCCATAAGAAACAAGTTTCACAACAGCTGTCTTGTGGTTTTGTAGTGGCCCAATTGCTGTGACTGGAGCAGTCACAGGCAGGCACGGGTGGTCAAGGCAAAGGTCGCGAACATCCACCGCGACTCCCTTCGGAAGTTTGCGGATCTTCACCACAGAGTCCACTGGAAAAGCACCCGTCTGCTGAGCACGTTCTTATCTTCGTTTGCAGCCTAGACAAACGCAAATGCGGGACATAGGCTAACTGACCGGAAGGTGGTTCACCACTGAATCCAATTCTAGGTCGTTCTCATCTGTGGTTGCGCTAGAACAGAGAAAAATAGGCACAGCATATACAAGCTTGGGCGATGTTTGCTTCTGTGCGCCCCATCGGCGAACGGTTTACGATCTCGCAAACTAGTGGAACCCCCGTTAGCTGCTTGTCGTTGCGCAATGCGCTTGAGCTACGGGGAGTCCGAGAAAGCTCCACTTGTTGATGGAAACATCCCATTGACCTCCGGTCAGGCGCAACTCGGTCATCTATTCGCGTGTGGCCTCATCATCGGCAACATAACTCGATATGCAATTCTGCCTGTTTTTTTCTCTATAGCCGTGTGTGACCGAGTTGCGAATTTCTGCAGATGTTTCGCCAGGATTGGCCACCATTTCATGATGGAATGTATGTCGGCCTTTGTTTATCAAGGGAAATGCTTCTCATCTTTGTGTTCATCGATAACTACCGCAATGCTGGTAAGATTATAGACGATTTTGTACGTATTGCTGCACACCGACGGCAATAACAGCAACAACAACAACAATAACAACATTGATAGCCAAAAACCGCACAAGAAACCGGGTATGCATAGTGTTTACGAATACACATACATAACTAGGCACATCCATTCATAGGAGGTAGAAGGTGCGTAGATAAATAAATCAAAATAGATAATAGGACACTATATAACGTACTATTCCATCGACGGATAGTTCACAGTACAAGGCGAAGCCACAGTGCTGGTTATGACAATGCCGAAAGAACGAGATGATGCGGATTGTACTAAGATAACGAAAGTTCTTAGGCAAGCAAGCCAACAGAAACGCGTCGCTAGGAAAAGGATCGTCAATAATACGGGGTTTATAAGCGTCTGTTAGAGCTATAAGCTGCCTGTCTCTGTGGGTTTAATTACAACAGCATAACAAGAACCTTCAGTCACCAGCTACTCTTACTTTTCAAAGTCAACATAAACTATCCAAATCAATTACTGGCGGCTCTATGTGATCATCTATTATTTGTTGTAAGTAAATATCGAAATCACTCGCTACAAGCGGCATCAGTAATGTCTACATGTGAAAATGCGTGTACATTTTTTTGTACAGTTCACGGAAAGCCATATTTCCCAGCAGCTTAAACAATTGCTAATTGATTCGAGAAATTAAAAAGCTAATGGCAGCATTGGCCATCAATAAAATACATACAATTCACCAAATGTTTCGCAGGAGCGAAACGCTTAAAGAGCTTCATCGTCTCGAAAAAATTGGTTATCTCTATCGTTCAAATCTACCCAGTGAAGATGTCCAGTCAAGCAGAACCATCGTAGGAGCGCGTCCTTTTATGTCACATTCTATAGTTAACTACAGTGTTTTTTGTTCGTGACAAAGGAAATGCGTACAGATCCGAGAATGATACGGGTACGCACAGATTCTTTCAGCTGCACGCGTTCAAAAACGAACTTTAAATAAGGTGCATACGCCACAACCGAAGACGTTTTTTTACACTCAAATAGGCAAAGGCGTAGAATTAAAAGAGAGCTGTAGAACCTTTTAGGCGAAGGTGCATTTCGGAGAAGGTCAATTTTGGATACAATTGCGCGGGAATAGGGTAGATCCTTTTTGGTCTTTTTTATTTAATAAAAATAAAATTTTAAGTGACGTATCTTTAGAGATTCTGGATATCTAAGGTTTCAACAGGGGTCGACCATAGATAGCTGTCCTTCCAAGAATCTAGATTATAGAGTACTGGGAACCTTAGACGTGATTAAACAAAGGAAGAGAAGACGGGGCATAGCAGATGACGAAAAGCTCGGATGGAGCTCTACAGACTCCGTTGTCTGTTCCCATTGAAAATGCAACTATATCGAAACCAGCAAACCTGAGTGGAAATTGAGAAACGTAATATCACGCAAGTGCCGCGTACGGGACTGAAACCGTTGTATCGAAAGCAAGCAACGCCAGATCTTTGTGCTTAGTTAGATTCCAATGGCGCAGGTGCACCTCTAGGGCTGGCTAGGAGTGGGGTATACATCACCCAGTGTGTTCGTCTCACAAATATCTATTTAACTTATTAGTGCAATAAACTGAACGAGCTTTCGTCAGATTACCTAATACGGCCTATATCCAAATGGTTAAAATAATTTAGTCGGTTCCAGAGTAAGTGAGCTATTGTAGATTTTGGCCGGAAGAATCATCCTAGGCAAGCCCAATGACCAAAGTAGAACTAGGTTCGGCTTCATCTTAGGTTTGTTTTATATAGCACAATGTATGGCATAACTATTAAATTATCAGTCGGGTTGATCTAAAGAATCTGGCCCAACTGTTACAACTAATACGTTTACCATTCTATCCGGTAACTTTCCAGGTATTGTAGTCGTTGTATAATTCCTTTTTTCTTTCGTTTCAAAACCCAGCGAGATTTTATCCATATGTTAAGATTGCAGCTATTGACTTTGTTAAGACTTTATGCCCCGCATTTCATTATACTAAAAATAACATCGTGGCGGCCGGTACACGAGGAAAGATAAAAGGACAGAATACATTGCATTCAAGTAACGGATGCTTCGACATTTATGTTGATTTATTTGTCTTACCAAAAATCGAGCTCAGCTTTATAGTTAGTCAAATTATCCCGGGGCACATTTGCCCTATTGGTTAATATAGCGCTATATAGTGTTTAAGCAATAAACTGATACAAAATATCGTCAGGTGATTTTTGTACTAGTTTTAATTTGCGTTTGCAATAAAGGGTCTATGCCCTTCGACAAACGTCTACTTATTATCCAGATTGGCGTCAGCTTTGTCCGGAAGCTGAAACCCAGGCCAAAAATTGTCCACAAGTTTGGCACACGGACCTTCAACTTGTTGTATGTCTATCTAAAATGTTATGTACTGTACAAATGAATGTTGAAAACCAAAAAGGGCATTGAACTCTCAGTTTTACGTATAGCATCTTAAAGGACAGTATGAAGTCTATGCGCCGGCGCGTAACCTGAATATTGCTGGCTTACAGACGCTAAATGGATATTGGACTGATGTCTAAATCGATTTACAGGCGATTGTCCATTGATCTATTTGAATGTATTAGTACTGCATATGGCTACGTTCGAACTATCAAGGCTGATAGTTGACGACGCATACGTATTCTAACCGGTTTTACTGGCGATTATTGTTTTAGGAAACTCGTTGCGATTGTATAGATAAGCCGCTAAAACTAGCTATTTCTGGGACGAGTGCATCGCGGATGGTTAAACAAATGGAAGGGATATAGTTGGTGTTAACGCCTTGTAATATTGGCTGTTTGTTTACAGAAGCTTTACGACTATGACCCAACACAAATTAACATTGATTAGCGATGATGCTACGTATGACATAAACATCCGCCATCTCCACTAATACAAAGACCCCCCAAGTATTGACCTATAGAATAGCCAGACAAAGATATTTACTTTTCGCCTACTTTCAGTCTCATTTCCGTTAGAAGTGGACTGAAACACGTCAAGTTACGGAAAGGGGCGATTGAGGATTGACAAAGCGAACTTCGCTAGACAAAAGGAAATTCCCTCAAATAAAAAAACAACAACAGACCTGCCTAGATTTGCCGGAGTTAAGAGCCGTAATAGCAGATGTGGTACGTCTATAGTTGTCAGCAATACGAGAAGCAAAAGTCTTTCTAGAGGACGCTGTGGCGGACTTAAAGCGGAAAATCACTCGCGGACCCTGACACGTGACGATCCCGTCATCGCTGGTACTAACACCGGCACCACCACCATCACCACGATGGACGCTAACGTGGATATCAGCCAGCAAGACGTCATGGTATCACAGATCAACAGCCGTACCACCACCATCAACGTTTGTTGCTGGCTTCGAAGAAAAAAGGGCGAGAGAGTAGGGAAGGCCCCGCGCATGTAGTTACGTGGTATGGAGCCACTGTTAGTACATATGCAGATAATCAAAAAAGTAAGAAGGAGACAGCCAGTCTTCTAGCCCTGATGCACTGGCCAAAATCTTTTAAGTAAGAAAATGGGGACCACCTTTATTTAGCTGCCGCTAGAGTACGAGTGTGCCATCTCATGTTATCTGTCGATTTGGCGAGTCAATGGGACGGCACGCACCCAGACCGCGAAGCGGTGTGTAATAAAGAATACTATGTCGTCTGTGACAGTGTGCTAAACAGATAACGGCGTAAGTAAAGGGATAAAGAAGTGCTCAGCGTGATCACTTTTTTGGTTGGGGTTTTTGTAACGCATAGGGGCACTACCTGGTTTAGGTCTTTTAAAACCTACCTTATGCCGCTTGTGGTGCTCACCCGCACTTGCATAGCAAGATACCTCTGTTCACCTTTTAATCAATCCAAATGTTTACTTACGGCATTATACAAACGATATACATGAGTCCCTTCTATATCAAGTCGCTTGAGATGTACAAGCTAACATTCGCATAAGCAGTAGTGACAAAAAAACGCCAGAATGATTATGTCCTTAGAAGTTTTGTGTGCCAGTCGTCGCTGCAAGGCTTGCGCATCTCTGATCGACGATCTGGATGTACCTGAAGATCTTAAGGCTAAGAAAAATCAGCGTCATTTGCTGCACACTTAATTTTCAGCTGTTGAAAAAAGGTAAATCGTAAAAGAAGAGCAGGTAATAGCCGAATGTTAATACTAAGATATGCTGACATCAACATGGGTTCTAAACATAGGCCAACATCTTCTTTTATTTCGTTACATTTTAATGAAGGACATTTTCATAGGTGTCCAACATTAAAAGATTGAAAGGTACACTATATGTCGTAATCGACAGGCAGGCCGTGTGCGATTGGGTAGAAAAGCGAGCTTGTTTAATCGCTGATTGGCATTAAGTGAACTCTACAAACCAAAGAATTCATGCAAACCAGTGTTACCCCCTACACGGAGTGCTTCGTTTAAAGCAATGCGTTTAACAGTGCAGCACCGAATGCTAAGTTTCGAAACAGAGATGTGCGAAGTGGTGCCGCCTCGGATCGCCAGCCCAGGACTAGCGAAATATTATTAATTACATGGAGAAATGTTGTCGTCGAGCTTTTATAGTAGAAAAAGGTGGGGCTGCACGGGACGGGAACTATATAAGGGACTATATTTCCTTCTGTTAAGGGAATGTTAAATTTAAATTTGAGTGCCCTTAAGCTTCCACAATTTTCGACATGCACATGGGTGGGGGATTTAGGACAATTCGTGTCACTAAGTTTTCTCTTTAACTGGGTTATAAAAGGGCGGCTTTATTGAAGCAGTTACGTATTTCTTCCAACCTTTGTTCAATGGCAGAGAAACAGAATAACCAGTTTGTTTCTCTACTACGGTTTTCCTATTTTGTGATTATATTTTCAAGGGCAAACTGAAATCAAGTTACATTTTAGAAAAACGTTGTATTGAGTTATGTTATATGATCACCTTGAGGGCTGCACAGGCCAGAGTGGAGTTGGGCTATATGGGCTATCGCGTTTCGAGCTTATATGAAAGCGGATGGCGTCGATATTGAAGGAAATATATGGCCTCCGAAAACAACTTATCTATATATATATATATATATATATATATGTCAAATAAAATGGCGACTTTATATGCAGCCATTCGCTGAATTAGTTGCGGTTATACCTATTGTCAATAGCGTGCCACATATGGTTACTTTAGGAAAAAAATTTCGACGGTTTCGTTAGCAAACCGCATTTTTCGGTCTTGTGTCGACATATGTATTAGAAGTTACAGCGAATTTGGCAGAAAATGGCAGTAAACATTTTCTCTTCTAGCTATAATTGCAATCCTTTCTATGAGAAGAAACAAGCTCTATTGGATAACTGACCTCACTAGTGGCACACACACTTCAGCTCCGGCTCATACAACCCCACTCGATGGGGTCATATGAGCTTAACTTACATTTTTTTCGAAATTCAAGCCCATTTAGGCTATCTAATGAAAAAGTCTCTGACAAACATATTGAAATATTTTTTCCTCCCGTTACACCCACTGTTTTCAACGATAGCGTTAAATAAATTTTATCTGACATGGTCCCGCTCTCTTCTATTTCATATTTAAAATGCATGACATTATTCTTTTGAAATGTACTACTCAAGAAGTGTATAGCCCTATAAAAAAAACAAAAAAAGAAAATCAGTTTTTATCACCTAAACAGCCTACCTGTCAATGAAAACTTAATGTGTTTGGTGAACCACTTAGACTTTAAATAGTGATAAGGTACTATACGATATGTGTAGTAAGTGTTTGATTCGTCACCTATTTGATCACATGATGAAACTTTAAACGCTGCATTTGTTCTAAACTATAAGACTGAAAAGAAAGATTCCTTGATTTTTACATAATAGGAAACATTGCACTTCTTATTTTTAAGGTAATAAATTATTATATATATTCTCGGGTCTCTCCAAGTGGCATATACCGTCTCCTTAGAGGGCAGAAGTTTCCAAAACACGTTTTGAGTTGTTGATCCGTGTTGAAGTGCAAAGGCCACGAAGGTAATTATTGCTTTATGAGTGGGAGATGTCTGAAGTGTATAACAGAGTATCCTATTCGAAGTCTCAAACAGCAGCGATGTGTAAATAGCTTTGCATTGTGACAAAACAGAACAACCTTAGTCGGGACTTTCTTCTGAATAGCCTGGTTAATACGAAACCAAATGAACGTACTAATCAACTACCTAACTCATAGGAAACAATACGTAATTAATCAGGCCCTCGTAGTGGCATAGCCTTTTTCGGATGACGGGTCTGGTTGGACGCTGGGCGTTGGTTTCTTTGCTGGAGCTATTCATTTCAATATCCAATTTAAACTAATGTCTCTTGTCATCACCGGCGACAATTCAGTGCAAACTACTCATTATGGCCGTGTAAAGCCTGACGCAGAGCGAAATGATGGGATATCGTATGAACCCATAATCTAGTGTTGGATTCAAAACGCTATGAAATATCAAAGCTCAAAGATTAAGGTAGTTAACATTGGTCGCCTCTCTGCAGCCCACCTTTTCGGCCAAGCGGTTTGTCGACCGTCCTCCTCCGAAGGTGTACAGATCGAGCGAAAAAAGGTACTTTCAAATGGTGTACCACAAATTAAGGACAAGTGAGGGAAAGGTTACGAAGTGAGGAAAAAAACGTTCGATCCAAGCCGTCGAGTAATCACTAACCGTCTCTCAAATTAATCTAGAATAACTATAAACTTTCCTACTATATACCTAATAATGGTGACACTAATTTAGCTCTTGAATTGAGAATGTTAGCTATTAAATTAATCAATTAAAAAGAAATCAGTCGAAGAAACGCGTTAAGTTGTCCAGTCTTTCCTGTTAGTTAACTAATTTCCCTTATTCGACACGACAGCATAGATTGCTTGACGCAGTTAGAAATATCTCTTCTGGGCATAAAGAAAACAACGAGTAATTTGCGTCGCCATATTATCAACGGACAGCTGCAATGACACGATACTGGGCCGCAGACCGAATAGTTAGGGTTGTTTTCTAAATGAAGGAACAGCGGATAGCTTTCATGGTCGCCTGGGCATTTCTTATTTCTAGTTAATATGGAAGCGATAGGCTGATTTGTTTTTCCTTTGAACATACACATATACCACACAAGAATTACCGATATTACTTAAAAATATAAAAAAAAATTTATAGAAAAGATGATTCCCACTCGAATACCCAGGTGTAACGAATAGACAATTGAGTCATCACGTTTGCTAAGAGATTGAACAATCATCATCCTAAAACAAATTTCGTTAATTGATGACATTTTTGACGTAAACGAATAAGCGTTATGAGCCTGTCATAATAATATACGTGGCTGGCTTTCTACGGGATCGTATACGTTGCGTCTAATTGCAGTCAAACAATGTTTTATGTAACGAATTTCCTTGCCAATTTTTAAGGACGCATGATGGCGTACGTTCGCGTACAGGCATGGACGTCTAACAAGACTGTGCCGAACAACGGCGCTGAGCTTAAAACTTGAAATAATAAGGCTTCGTTATTGATGGCCTACTGAAGGTTAATGATGGCCTATACAGCAGTTCATCAGGGGACATGATCGTTTTAAGGTTTAAATAGTCAAGAGATAATACTGTGTTTTTTCTACTAGACGCACATTGTTGCTAATCGCGTACAAAATGCAGCTCTTATGCTGGCGTTGTATGGAAGCTATTCTAGAACTAAAATGTCACTTCATGTCCGATCATTAGGTAACGGTCTATTGCCTGAAAGCCAGCATAAACTTTGCACTCTATTGTCAGTCGTCAAGTAATTGTGCTATCATGGCTGAGTTTCACCCATAAATGGATGGAACTTTTACGTTAGCCTAATGATTAACATTTACTGGGTGTGTTGGTGCACGCTATGATCTTCCTTGCCTTGTTGATGACAGCTAATGTTAGCCGAGGCAAATGACAGAAGTGGTACGACAGCCATTTTATATATTTATGCTAAGGACCACATCACAAAGGGCTTGGCTCTCATGTCTTGCCCTGCTAATGTATGTCATCAAACGTGCAGAGTCTTTGGGGTAGTCTTGTCACGCAACGGGTTCTTCGTTACCGTCACCGTGTGTGCACGAACCGCAAATGCAACCTCCGTAAGCATTCTAATAGACTTTTACCTGCCTCATCTTGGAAATAGAAATCAAACAGATACTTCAACCGCGCTATGGCGAGATAGGTTAGTTTCTGTTCGGTAATGGCGTTTCTTTTTGTGTGCACATATACTTTTCATATATAATATACAGCTTAGACACATGTCTAAAGTATACTATGCATCTCATGCAGTAAATCTCGATGAAAAGGGTTTTGCGATTTATTTTCGTAAATGGCGACTTCGCTGAAGATATGCTATAGAAGCGGTGGATCTGCTCCGTGGCAGACGTAGAAAGGCAACTCTAAATTGAAAAGTTTAGAAGTTAAACTTAGAAACAGAGTTCTATCTATTTTTTTGTAAACAAAACATCAGTCGATTTGCAGTCAGCTGGATGCACATGATAGTTTGAAACTAGTTTTTAATACTTACTAACGGCCTTAGATCCCCTAACTTAAGTCAATTTATTTGTATTTGACAAGTTTTCTCTGTGTAAGTTTGAAACGTAACGCTTAGCATAAACGTTTAAAAATGCTACTGTGCTCTAGCCTTTTTGCGAAGGCTGTCCAGCCTTCGCAAATGTGCATTTCTTAACTAAATTGTGTTGTTCGTGCTGTAAGTTGGTACGTTAACAGCGGTTCGTGCGACGAGAATAGACTGCGCAACTTAAGTTACTCGACTAGTAGTTAATTACGGTTATATTCTGGATGTACGACAACACTCGTCTAACGATGCCAAATTAAACAATAGCAATCTTTTGTCGTTTGTCAAATACGTTTAGTTAAATCGAGTACGTTACATCAACGCGAGCATGATTCTCTGACGGCATCCGGATTTGTAGTATAAGAGCAAACGCCTTAGTCCTTTACGAAACGCAGCGACCCCAACAACTGGGCCCAGCTACGCTTGCATTTGGTAAATTGACCCCCTACCACTAGACATTTCTTCCATTTTACTTTATACAGAAACTAAGTGACAGCTTCTGATGTCAAATTCTAAAAGGCAGATTAATCTGACTTAAAAGCTACTACTACCTGAGTTCTGGAACGTGTTTCGCACCGCACTAATATGTAACTAGCTTCGCCGTATTTGGTCAAGAAAAACGTAGAGTTTAGATACGCCTGGCCAAAACGAGTCCACCTGCGATATAATCACTTAATATATCGATTACAAAAATCATTTTACGTAAGATTTATGTAAAGGTGTATCTTGATATTGTTTCGTTTCGCTACCGCTGAATTTACAAGATAAAGCTTTCCGCGGCAGAAAGTCTACAAGGACATCTTCTGATGTGAAATAGAGCGCTGGCCAAGAACTGCAGAGATTTCAATATCCTGTGTCATCTATTTATAAGAATTGCATGCCACAAATCTAATTACCAACAGAGTGCCCTAAAATACGAGGTATATTGACACTACCGTTAAATTTGAAACTATTTAATAGGAATATATGTGTATATGATTTGAGATGAATGTTGCCTGTTAGCGTAGTCATAGATGCTTATAGGACAAAAATTAGAGTTTGCGAAGAAGAAGTACACTGGATGATTTGTTACAATTTGGTATAATGTTTAACAAATAGCTTAAACCAGATGTAATAAGGACTTACATAGGTACGCTACAGTAAGACAAAGGGAGAACTCGTTTCAACCTTTACAAACCTGATGCCTTGCCTCTTCTTACCGGCCTTTTTTTTGTTTGCCAAAATTACCTGCCTCGGCTGACTGCTATTTATTGAATTAATCATTGTGTAACCTAAGTTCATCATTAAAAATAGAATCAGTGCCTGCCGAGCAACGCATTGCTGTTCCTGTAAATAGGACCGAATCGTGATAGTCGCCATTATCTGATCGTGTCACTTCCATTGGCCGTATCACTGGATACTATCTCGTTATCAACGAAAGGGCTGTTTAAAAAGGACGTCGTAGGCCCAAACAAAACATTCACATTATATCACCCGTGATCAAGGCCTATCAGCTGTATCGGAATCGCGGAAGATGCTCTGTATATTTCAGTAGACGATACAGGTCGAATGCAGCTAAATGATTGCAACTCTTGGAAGCCCCCTCGGCATGCTTCTTAGAATAGTGTTTTTCGTACGTTGCTGGCATAATTTGATAATAAAACAATTTTCCGCAGTAATATTGCCACTATTATGACGATTATCTAGTGGGGCAACGCAGTTAGGTTGGTCCGTTTCGAACGCCTAAGAATCATCGATTATTCGAGGTACTGATTTAAACTGTGAACGTAATTTGGAAATATATGGCCCTGATCAAAAATTGTTACCAGGTACAGTGTCGTTTTTCATTTATTTTCTTTAACCGCACCATCGCAACTAAAATATTATAGTAGAAATCAATTGAACTATTGGGAACGTCTATTTGTATACTTTTATATATATAACATTTTAATTTCTTTTTTTTGTAAATAAGCCTTCGTATTATCATTATCATCATAACCATCATCGCGCCTTTGCAATAAGGAGTTCGACAAAACTTTCGCTTACATTACGAATTGCAAGTGTCCTTTGGCCTAAGAAGCTGTTGGTAATGTAGTTGGTCCCTTCTGATGATTCCCAATGATTATAAAAAAAAAAAAAACGTGTGTTAAAAAAATCTTAGCCCGGGTGCTTTTACTGTTTGTAAGCGTTGTGTTAGTTGTTTACATAAAATGAGAAAACGCATTTTCATCTGAGCAGAAGGTTGTTTTCAGGAAAGCTTGCGCGTATACGCATTTACGGCACGCTAATACATCGAGTGGCAACGCTGTTACGTCGTGAATCTTTTATTCAACGCTTAATCCATCCGCGGCGTTTTACTAGGATCCGCTTTTGCTTTGCTAACCTTCGGAATATATTGGCACACGTTTTTTTCTTATATGTTAGCCAATACGGGCTACTTAAATCGTTGTACATGCCGTAGACACCCGCACAGACTCAAACCGACGTCAATTTAAATTGGTGCGGTATCTTGAGCATAGAATGAACATCAACAGCATGATCTCGTTTCTTTGCATTTGCACATGGTAAGTATGCTGCATGATGGAGCGCAATGACACAGAGCAGGGACGATCTCTCTCTTAGACTTTTCAACGGCAAGTCCGCCCTTTTTCCATCTCGTCACAGTTTTCCTCGTTTGCCAGTAGACCCTATCACCGATTGGCTACAGTTCCAATCTCGGACCTGGGCTATAGAGGCGGACATTCACTAACTCGTTGATACAAAAGACCGGCCAAGTCGAACTACTCAACGTGGAGCATGAAATAGAGGCAAAAATGACTCACCTGAGGCCGGCGGCAACGGGTATGACTTTACGGTTTTGTCAAACACGTTCGGCGATATCAATTAAGGGAGCAAGTTGTTGTCTATTAGGAAGGATTCGCAGTTCGCGCTATGCTCGCTTGTGAAATTTCTAACAACAACAACAACAACAACAACAACAACATCGTTCGGGCCAAAACGCACAACGCACATACTACGTCTCCCACTCTGGGTCGCTAAACATGATGAGCATTATTGCCCAGTTTCATGTCAAAAGCCTCTTGCCGAACCCAAAGAACTCATTCATTAGTATGTAAAGAGGGACGGCATATTATAAATAGCTAGAACAACAGATAGTTAGATGTAAGCAAGCTTATTAAATACTGCTCCTCAAGATAATCAGGTCCGCCTAATTTGAGTTTGTAGATATATTTTTGTATATGTATACTATATTTTTATGAAATAATTTTGCCGGACACAAGGACTACTATTTGAAAAAAAGAAGTGCAACTTCACGCGATACGATTTCATTTAGCACACAAATTTCTACAAAAATCGGAACAGGTAACATCAAACAGTTCCGTCGAGCGAATAATCTGCAGACCCAGAAACTGGGCGCGCTATTTTGTTTATAAGCTGGTTATAGCGATTTATATACTAAACGATTTGTTTTCGAAAGATAATGCAGTTTAAACTGAACTGGTAGCACCCACACTCTCCATTAGACTGTATATATCTGCAAAAAAAAATGACGGCAAGATTAGTTTTAAATTCGGAGGAAATTCAGCTTGCTGTTACCCACGGTAATCGATCTTATCATCATTTAGGTAGGTTTGTAGCCGTAAGTGAGGGCGACGCGTCTGTTGAAAAATGCCTCTGCCAGTAACTTTCTTTAAAACAAACACCACAAGTCCACACGACAATGATAAATACTTTTGCTTTTTGCGGAGATAAATACGATACAGAGATATAAATCGACAAAGCTTATAATCGATAGATTCAAAGTCATAGTTGACAGTTTACAGTAGGAATGTAAACTTAAGAACTCAATTGGAATAGATCTATTTGATTTTGACAGGTACGGTTTTGCTTTTACTTGTGGTGGAAACACAATCGTAGTAGAGTACGCGATGCGTGGACCATCCGTACTGATTAAAAAGACAAGCTTCTATCTTGATCAAGGGTGATTTCAGTTAGATATAATCTACCCGGATGGCTAATTATTATATAACAGAATTCAACTAGACATTGTCCGCTATTCAGACATTGTCGCTTTCTGCATCGCACTTTTTAGCCTGATTGATAATAGGCGTCTTTACCATTTTTCTATGCAATTAGGGCTATGGCGTGCTTTTCAACACTGTTCGGTTCATACTAGAAAATATATAGCTCTATACATTCTGTTCTTCTCCGTTCCCATCTATGAAGAACATGCATTCTCTTTCTTTCAAAGCCCTCTCTATGCGATATTCTTATACAAAAAGTAAATAACAGTCTGCATAGTGTTATAGGTCCAGGCCCTTCTTCCATATATGTATAATCTTCATGCAGAAGATCCAAGTGTATATGTGTACAAAGAAAGCTATTAGGCGCTATATTCCATCTTCATTTACATCGATGCCCAACGCGAGGGCTTTCCCTGCAGGCGAACACTGTAGAGTTATTCCCATTACTGGAGTCCAGTAAATTTCATTCTTGTTTGGCCTATTTTATGCCTGACTTGCTTAAAAGCCATTTATATCTCACTGCCTTACCCATCCACGATTTTCTTCCGTCAAGGACGATTCCAGACGGAATTGTTATGTAAGCTATAAAATGGACTTTGTATACCAGTATGTGCTAATACATTGACGTATGCATATGCACATATACATATCTAATATCTATGTGTGTCTGCCTGTCTACCTTCGCATATTCGCAGCTAGACAGCAGTTGCTAAGAAAGCGAGTAAAGTTCCCGACTCTGTTTACCTCGCCTGTGATTCTCAACTTAACCTCTCACGTAAACTATATATACATATGTCAGCGCTTTCGGGAGGAAAAGAACGTGTAACAATCGTTACCTAGATGATAGTGGTAAGCTTATCTTGCCAGTGATGGCGTGACGCACTTGAACAGGGTGGCAGCGCTGGACATTTCACGTCGCATGGCAGTGGGTAATTGCTATTAACCGCTATTCAGCGTCATTGGTGTAGTAAACGAACGCATTTTTCGGTATGCGCGGCGCGTCGCCCTTAGAATGAAAACAAGGCTATAAATACGGCGACCCAGTCTTGCGCAGCCAGAGACTGTGGACATTTCAAAGCCGAGGCTTTTAGGCAATTTTATAACACCGCCAACAGAAGGCAACCGACCTGGTAGACTATACAATGGTTCGTAATGCTCACTCATTTATATGAGCGTATGGTGAAAATCGCGGAAATACCTGCAAGATATCCCTTCCAAGATAAGTTCCTCTAAAAATTATCCTTAAACTAAAAAATAATAACAACAACAATAATAATATGAACCCGCGATTTTAACATCAAATTTATTATAGTTCTTTTATAGCTGTTATACCTGTTTTTCTGTTCTCCTAGAATCGAATACAAAAAAACTATGTCTTCCATTAAAAGAGTTCTTCTTGAGCTCGGCTTTCGATGCCGGCAAATTTGTACACAGGAGCCATCCGGTGGATAGCACAACCTGCCCAGTCTTCTTTCAAGGCGAGCAATGGTTCAGAAAACGGAAAAGTTGTCGTCCTGAGATCGCTGCCGCCTAAGATGCGGCCGTTTAACGTGATCAATTTACATTGTTTTTTTTGACACGATAACATAGTGGCAAGCGCTGCTACTACCCAAGTAAAAGCGTCATGAGATGGGAATACACTTTCTGCTCGGCCTCCACCTACACTATCGTCTACTCTCGTTGGTCCAAGGTCCGATCAATGCTGGCGCCCTTGCGCGTTAACAATAATAATAATAACAGTAGGTGGGCGCCAGAAAAGATATCCAAGGTCAGGAAGACGTGAATCGATATTGTCGACGCGTAATCATTTACCAGAGAATAGTTAAAATATAGCGGCAGTCGAAGGCTAAGGTCCTCGGTTGGCAGAGAGAGGCTGAAGGAAGGCGCGCGGACAATTCAAAGGAGGAAACGCGTCTAAAAAAAACAATAAAAGAAAGGAAAGGAATTGTCTATGCCACCCCAGGAGTTCATAAAAAGAGTGTTGCCGCCAATTACAATCGCACGCTATTGAGCTGATTATGGAAATTATTTTATTAAGATTATGAGAAATTGTTATATGGCAATTGAGATTGAGAAAATGTCAATAATCATTGTTGTTGGAGAGCAACGGCTCGCTTCGCACCTACAGAATAAAACGGCAAAAAGTTGGTGATGCCCAGTAAGGACTGGGGACTGACGGGAACGGAAACAAATCATTCGACGATTAACCTTATCGAAGGAACTAAGGGGAGGAGGGGGTGAAAATCACAGGCTATTATGGAAAAGGAATACTTAACTGGCTCTAACCGTGATTCGCCGGCTCAAACCAACGTTGAAAAAGATCATGACTTCGTTTGGCAGTGACTAGTGTTATCTATAGTTTTCTTGGTCTCATCAATGTATGAATATGTACGAATACCCAATATTCTACTAAGCGTACGCGATGGAATTATGGCTTCAAATGCTTTTCTTCTATTGGCGTTAATACCTATCCGTTAAGGACACGAAAGCCGTTGGGCTGATAGTTTTGGTCCTATTTTTCTGAACGAATAGGCTCGAAGCAGTCGTTTTACTGTTAATTTTTTAGTGAACTCCATTTAGTTTCAGATCTTAAAATACCTAACGCTCATTTCAAACTATTAATGGTCACAATTACCCCATAGGAAGAAACCTGTTGGATGCGAAGTTATCTCTATCGCTTTCGTATCCTATTAGATGGCTTTACAAGGATAACAAGTAAAATCCATACCAACCCATATCAGTTAATGCAATGATTCTAATCAAATAAGATAGGTTTGATGCTTTTATTGCGTGCGGCGAACTCCTTTAGTGCCGTTATGTGACTATTACAAGAATAACCTGAGTACGCGCGCTTGTGTCTAAGTTGTTAGCCTAATTTACTGTAGCATTATGTAGGTACTAAATATGTTAAAAAAAAAGTTAATTAATTTCCGTTATGAGGAATTTTTTAATAATTACGACACATTCTAATGTACTAGTAATACAAGGATCAAGAATCTAAATAATGTTGCAAAACAAAAAAGAAAAATGCAAAATGTCTATAGCACGAGATATGGTATGGAATTTTGCTAAGTCTCCTTTTCAGAGACTCTGAAGACATGTAGAAAATATAGTACAAACGCGCTGTGATAAAATATAGTTAGCAAATTGCTTAGTTTGTTTCAGCTTTCAGTATATCGTTGTTTACACCTTTAGCAAAGTAACATTAAGAATCTACGAGATCTAACGACCGCTATGTTGTCAATGAACCGTAAGATCTTTACAGACATTTTTGAGGCGTAGCGTAAAAACGCATTTCTTTATTACGTACCTTTGTCATGTTCTGTTTGCAATTGGCAAAAGTCTTGCACCTAGCTAACTTTATTCGCATGCACATTCCTATAAATAGTGGCAACTTTGTCAGTTAGTCCCTACATGTGCCCTAGTATATTGCCTGTGTTTCTGTGCTTCTAGTGCTCGTAGTTTGTTACTGAATGTCGCAGGCCAACCTAAGCAGACCTGACAGAAGTTAATATGTCGAAGAGCTCAACTAAGGTGACCCCGGCCTGATGAACCGATGACGTTAGTGACTGCTTCGTACCAGCTTATACATCTGTTAAATAAAGATCTGGGCTCATTCTGGGCTGGGAATTTTGAGAGAGAAACTGAGCATTAGTGAGTAGTAGTCTCGGCAGAAACCAGTTCATTTAACTGGGCTTAGCCCCACGCTCCGCCAATTGGCATAGGTATTATGCCTTGGTGGTGCTAGTCGTATGTAACCTGTATTACTTAAACCATCTTAAGTATTTAGAGTTGATTTGTCCTACACAACATAAACATATCGACTAAAAACGTTTAGCTTCGAACCTTCGATTGAGTCTTTTGGTCACGCAATAAACACGAACACCTATAAACATATATGAAAAAAATCAACTCTTTTAAACTATGTAAAATATTCAAGTTAATATTGATTTTGCTCTGCATATTAAAGTTGCGTCCATGAACATTTTTTTTACCAATATTTATAATATATATATATATACATATATAGTTGATTGGGTGAACTTCATGATGATGGCAATTATCTTTGCAGGCCGTGAACGTCACTAGAAAGAATTTGGAAGCGCATATAACTTATTGATTTTACCAGGGTTTGTATGGTTTACATAAATATCGCTTTTTTTCTATTTTTTTCTTCACTTTATGTGTCTTGATATATGGTTGCTTTTTAGATGTAGAGATAAGAGAATACCCCCAATTGTATTCACAGGGAAGGAGCTTAGTGAGCATATTGACCTCAGTGAACCCAGATTGGTACTGGTACGCCATCACTCGCTTATAGGGACAAAAAGATAAGCTTCTTTATTTGC
>NW_019214365.1:298307-339756 GCF_002532875.2 Varroa jacobsoni | reverse complement strand
ACGTACAGCCAATTTAGCTAGTTACAGCTGTGGGAAAAATAACATTGTAATGTATTGTAAACTTTTATAGGACAGCTGAATGTACAATTCAACTGTCCTCTAAGTTAACTTTCGAGCCCAAATCATCCATGTATTGAGACGGGCAGAAGGTGAGTGACGGTAACTTCATTTGGCCACGGCTATGCTGCGCTTCTATTCGGTCAATCTGTAATTAGTAGTTGGCTTGAATTAAGTGCACTTTTAATTAGTAAATTAGAATAATTGGAATTAAGACTAAGATTCGGATAATTTATATTAACCGTGCATGTATAATAAGAGATATAACGTTCAGTTATGTTCATCGTATCAACTCTGTTCCAGAACAGCATTTAACCATGGCCAATTCAATGAGTGTCCTGCGAATGCCAATTAAAATTCTATGCTCTTAGTATATGTGTCAACACGGTAGAGCTTAGCTCCATGTTCTACATATGTGTAGCGGCTAGCCGTTTTCGAAAAGCCAACACGACAGCATATAGAACGCCAACATAAAAAGCTCTCGCTAACGCGTCGGTGGTAACCGCATCGGAGACAGGTTTCACTCTACTAGCGCAGTAGCGATAGCTTTGTGTAGTGATCAACAACGAACGCTACGGTCAACAAAGGCCGGCTAAGTACGTTCATACCTAGTCGTATAATATACAGTATAAATATGAACTGATGATATTCGGTTAACTCAGAGCATCGAATCACTGACACCTATTGCTTCAGCGTCAAAAAAGACTCCAAGCAAAAGTAACCGTTATCTTACATACACTCGGTATGGAAATGGATGCCAGCTCTAAATGTTATCTGGGTCTTATGTCATATTACCAATTTGTTGACACTGATTTTTCAAACAAGAGTTTGTATCGGCCATCGTTGACAAAAATCGTCTAGAGGAGTTTACAGGCAAGTAACTCTAATAACATATTAGTAAACTAGCGTATCAAAGTTAACTACAAGACAGACAATTAGAAGTGTTACTACTTTCGATCTATGTTTCGTTCTGCTAAATGATTGACGATGAAATAGTATGGCACGTTCCGGGACGATCCAAAGGTGCAACATGTCGTTAACAGGACACCAAAAACTATAATCGTATCTCCGAAGTCGTAAATGACTTCCCTCGTGACAAGGCAATGTACCACGGTGACGTGGGGGAGAAAGGTTAGAGAATTAAAGCTGAATGTAAGAATATGATTACAAAATCTGAATATACATATGCAGTTACAGGAACATTCAGAAAGTTATCCGTCTTAAAACTAGAGTCCACGACAGAAGGACAGATTAATAGAACTTGCCTAAAATCAAATGAAGATTTAGTGTCCTAACATCTAACCTGGTCTTAATACCAAGAGAATCAGGAATAACGCCATACGGAGAAGTACTTGATACCATATGAGATAGCAGTTTTCACGCGATACCAATACGTCCTGGAATTCACAAACGAAGATCACGAATCGGGACGTTGTAGTGTTTACGTGCCACGACTTAACCGATCCGCTAAGGTTCTTAGCTAAAGCTAATTAGCGACCTGTTAAGTGCATGTTCTCTGTCAAAATGTATACCCAGCGATCTGGAACTATTGGGTGTTACCGGTTGTACTCAATTAACGCCTTTGTTACGGCTTTCAATATAAACTGCAAAGTGCTTTCAATACAGCTCAACCGACAGTGTGGTATCAAGTCGAGCACAATCCCTTCGGCACTTTTTGTTGTTATCTTTGAGTTTAGGAGCCGGGTTCAATCTCGTATATATCCCTATAAAAGGTGTCCTATGCTGTAATTTTGCATATAGTGTTAGCACGAACTCGACGCCAACGCTAATTTCCATGTCAAGTACTATTCCTATAATACAGTAACTTAGAAAGAACAGCGTTTTTATAAGCTCGACCTTGGTACGAGCGCTTTTTCTAAGCTTTCTTTTGGATAATAAGATCTTATCTTTGAAATAAAACTACAATTAATCAATGCGCTTAACGAAAAGTTTGGTGCACAGTTATGCTTTTGGGAGCTGATGCCGCCTCCTTTGAATTATCACAAATAAATTCATTTCGAATGTGAGGAGCTTTCTACGCGTGGGCATCATTCCCATCACCCAGTGAAGATTCCATTCGCATGTTTCCCGAACGAGAAAAACTGAAGATAAAGAAAATTGTGCATCGCTAAATATACAGTCTGAACATCGATTATAGAATTATTAGGTTGGATGTAGCGTTCGTCGGTGTAGCTTGTTCTGTTGTTCAGATTCACTGAACCCGTTGAACGTTTACGCATCCGAATTAAACGAAGGCGATCTAAGGCGTCTGATACACAAACCACTAAGTTGATTACTTTCTCCCATCTTTGTTTTTCTGCTTGCTTCCAAAAGTCGTTGTCCCTTTACGTCATACGCAAACGACTACAATGAATTTGTCAGCAGCTGACACTTAGAAAAAAGAGAAATAGTATAATCTATTGATATAATTTGTGATAAGTCTGCAACACGTTCTATGTGAGACGCCAACTTTGGTCGACGGAGCTTCTGGATTTCAAGCCATGCCTTTCGTGGAAAGCCCTTTCGATTGCGGCAATGCGTTTGTCTTTCGGGTTTCCATATCTGACCATCTCCTCACTGCCCTTTAACATACTGATCTCCGTTCCTGAAACGTCTGCAGCATTCGCTTCGCGATACTTTCAGTTTAAGGCCTCCTTGCCTAACGTCTTCACCAGTCATCGATTAATTTTCACAGTATTATAACCTTCAAGAAACAGGAGTTCAGGACCACTTACCGTCGGTTTTCCAGATTAGATGTTGTTCCTGTTGAACAAATTTTTCCTGCTGTATTTATTATTGGAGCCGGATTTCGTCTGCTAGCGCCGTGTAATTCAAAAGTTATTCCATTTCAAATTCTGCTGAGTCGGCTTATAACAGCCGAGATGGAGATTCAATGGAGAGATGCAATAATCATTTTTTTACTAAGAAAGCGCAGAAATCCTACAACGATTGAGCTATGGTGTCACCAAAAAATAGGAGACGGTCACTGGTGAGCTAAAATAGGCAAAGTTTAGCTTAGTGCCATTATTTTAGAATATAGAAAATATTTGCCTAAGTTTTGACTAAGAAGCCGTCAATACTTTTCGCCCGCCCAATATAGCGAGCATCTGCACACACTCCTATACTGACGGAAGTCAGAACCAAAGCTAGGTTTTTTGTGTCCTGAAATCCATCTCGTCGCCGTATGTTGCTTTATTATAAAACTCCGCAGAGCCAATCTAAAAATCAGAACTAAGGGTAGTATTGAAATTAATAATCGAGTATCGAATGAATTAATAAAATGCATAAAGGTTGCTGTTATTACCTGAATTGCAGTAACAATTATATTTAAACAATGCAAACAAAATATAGTACTATCATTATCTATAACTATTGTTGCCGATAATGAGCAGACGCCTTTAGGAACGCAATGGGAATATTACCGAATAACAGCCATAAACACAATAACCTCAACAATAACAACAACTATTTTTACGGACTAAATATTTAAGAGGTACGCCTTATCACTTGTGTTAGGTAAGTAGCATGCTTGGATTTATACTAGGGTTATACCTAGAACTGAGATTGTGACTTATGCCCGTGAATATGATCATAAATGCTCTTAAATGTTAATGCATAAGGACACCTTGTTTACTATGAAAGCGGCCAGCCATCACCGACTTTCCGCTTGTTTTGTCGCGCGCAGTTTCGGCCATATTACTGGCCAATGCAAAATCAGGCCTCTTTCATTAGTCAATATTGAAGAGATGTGTTTGGAGCTCTGAGCACCCCACGACATCTTCCTGTAAGATGTCAGACTGAACCTTCACTTATTTCGTTTCTAGAAAACATCACCCATCAAATAGATAAAGGGGTTCTGTGAAACAAGCCTGAGTTTCCTGTTAGGTAGTGATAGGTTAGGTCAGTTGAGGAGAACACTGGCAAAAACATTTCTTTGTCGTACCGATCTTCTAGTGTGCAGCTGGTCAACTGCATTCATAGTAAGTATTGTGGTTCCCCAAGCACATTTTTACGGCGCTTGGGGCTTGTTACGAGTTTACCAATGGTAAAACATGGGCTGCCTCCAGCAAATATCAGCTTACGGTTGAAACCGTGAATGACCACTTATCTTCTGAACGGATGACGAACGAAAACGGGTTATAATACGTCAGATAGATTTTTTTTTTTTTTTGGCAAAAAGTTATCGTCGGCAGTTATAATATAACGATGCGAATAGGCTTTAGAGTAAGGGCGTCTTGTGATATTTGCTACTCTGTGCGCACAAAAAAAATGGGTTGTATTGGATGATATTGCCTGTATAAATCATCCCATTTCCAGCTGTAAATAATGACCTGTATAAATAAGCTTTAAGAATTTTTATGTCGATTGAAATCTACATAGAGCAGGATTGGTTCGCAAGGTTTACTATCGAAATGGGAATGGTCGAGTATGCTCTCGTTGGGCGTCAAGCTCGATAATAATAGCAGTTTGTGAGCTATATTCACGTAAGGAGTAGGCGTTGCAATAAGTTTAATTAGTTTCTACTGTCTGCTATATTGTATTCATGGCTATTTATAAACGGCCACGGATAAATCTCGTTCCTGTAAAAAAACGCTAGCTTGTGTATCGAGTAAAAGCATTTCTATTCAGCATAGCGTCAAAGCTTCGTCTCAGGCCACACTTAAACTCGCCATCTCTATAAATATCTTCACGTACTAGTAGCTATATTCCCGTGATAATGTCGTATAAAATAACTGTTCTCTCGGCAAAATATGCAGCACCAAGCGTTTAGTCTCTGAAAATATGTTGACCTTATCAGTCTATTGCATGTTCAGTTTGGGCGTTCCTAGTTTATCGACGTTGGAATGTATCGACAGAAAGCTGTTGTTTTGAGATATATTCTCTATGTCTTTTTACAACCAGCTGAAGTTATCTATTCGCGGAACTTCGCACGAGGTCTGTGAAAGTAAAGTGGAGTTGCTATAGCCGCACGGTTCCGTTTCGAAATCACTTATGTTTTTCCTGGTTATTTTTTACTAAATCATAGTTTTACAATGTTTCTTATAGCGTTGACCACTAAACTTGTCTCGACGTCACTGCGCTGGTAAACCTACAGGTATAACGAGTACTGCTGCAATAGGAAATCACTCGATGTGAAAGGCGACGGTTAAGCTGCATTTTCAAGCTCCTCACCTTATCTAATGTAGTATAGGATAGTTGGATCCAACACTAAAACATACAGCAATGATCTTCTTTACTCAATGAATAAATTCAATGTAAAGCTGACAATGTCAGAAGCAATTATCTTCCAATTAGAATCGCTTGCTTATCCATATCATCCGTTAATTATTGTGTGAACTGAATGTTATTAAGGTAGTACCGCCGCCCCTGGTTGTTTTGTACACGGTAACGCCTAAGGCGGCTGTCGTCGTCTTGCCAGTAACAAAAACTGACAAAGTTCTTCATTAATAGGTGAATTGTCCGGCTTAGTACTGACCAGATGCGGCGGTGAATCTTGCTAGAAGAAAATGCTCAAACGTAGCAGACTACGTCAGAGAAGGTAGGTAAGGTTGTATGACAACTTCGCGCGAGTGTTGCTCCACTACGATAGAGCGAAAAGACCGCCAGCGAGTAGGTAATTGTAACAAGCCAATGTAAAATACCTGTGCAATCAAAGGCATACCGTCGTGATCTTGTCAAAAATAGATAGATAGAGCGCACCAGGTGTCATACGTAAGTCGCCTAGTTGCTACCATACCAGATAATAAGATTTGAACAGATGGCGCGTCGATAGGGCTTCTCTGCATTTTGAGACTGGAATGTGAAAAGCCCCAGACGGAATGGCGCAAAAAAGGTAATTATCTAGTAGCAATTTTGCACCTTGTTGTGTACCACCTGTGAGGACAGAGGGCAAGATTCCTATGTTTGTGCTACAAACATTATAGTACCTTATAACACAAAATATCCCCTCATGGGCAAACTGTGTGGAAAAGGACCAGGACAGAACCATAACGACGAATGTCCGTGTAAAGCCACTTGTGTCAAAGTTGTTGTTGTTGTTGTTGTTGTTGTTGTTCTTCTTCTTCTTCTCACGAGATGCGATAATATTCATGGTCCATACTTTTATGTATCGAGACGCCTATTTTAGGCTGAGATTTAATGGAGCCAAAGTATTAATATTTCAATTGACAAAAACAGTACGAGCGGGAACAGTGTTGCCCGAGAATACAAAACGACTTTTGACAGTAAATGGGCGCATGCGCATATACGTTGAATATCCTATAGGCTATATATGATAGGTTTTCTTTCAAATATAAAATCAACACCCATATAATTACCTATCGTACCCAATTCTTTTAGTGAAGCTAATGACGTATTTAAATTGCCAGATTGTGGCTGTTGGCAGTTTGCTAAATTTGGACACTTGAAACGTGCTGTATCAAGAACAACATGAACGCACGAAACTCTGTACACAGAAGCTCCAAAGCAACAACAGCAAAAGTAATATCGAAATTTAAAAGGCAGGATTTAGACACCGGTAATGGTTTTGCAATGCACTCGAGAAATTGAATCTAACACAGTCACTCGTCGTCACTATTAGATATTTTCTCTATAGGGGATAAAGAAATCAGCTGAACGTTGAGTGTTTGGTGGAACAGGCTCGCAGTTTGAAAAATAGTAGGCCTACCAATGAAGCATGATCCTTTTGAACCATAGTCAATCGTTTGCTTAGCTAAAGGTCTACTGTTTAGTGTCTATGCGCTTCCAGCTGGTCTACTATTAATTTACTGTTGCACTCCGTCGTCTATAGATGTTCTTGATTTCAATATGATAATCGTTTGACTCGGGCTGGACGGTCCTGCAATTGGACAAGTGCCATCTTACGTTAACTCGATTTGCCGTTTGTACCAAATGTAAATAGGACAGTTTCAATTAGAAGCCGGACAAATGCAGTATAATCTTATCGCGTCGCTACAATAGTCGGCCCCTTAACAACAATAATTCGAAGTAGCAGTTCTAAATTGTTTAGCTTGATTTCTTGTTTCATTGTTATTCAGCTCTATTGATTTTGGGGTGATAGCTACGCCAGCGCGAGACAAAAAATAATGCAATGTATTCTATGCCTATAGCAATTCTTATAGAAAATAGTCGACTACATCTCATCAGTAAGCCAGCAATGTGTACTTCCGTCCTGATGTGCTGAGTAAATAAAACTAACCAGATTCAACATAGATTGGTAAGCGAATATTATGTATAATGGACATCAACGTAACTGCTTAAGTGAACGTTACTTGTCCTAGTGAATCTAGTAGATACGTAGCACCCTAACACAACTACGATTGCCCTTGAGATGTTTACCTAATTCTCTTTCACTGCAACAGACTATATAAATTTAGCGCTAAGATATATTTTTACCGCTGAATTTCTACACGTTGCAAACAATTTGGCTTGTGAACATCTGGATCGTGTAAACACAATATCTATAAAGTCGCATTAACTTTTATGGTGCATTTTCCGGTTTCAATTCTATTTGTTTTAACCATTTCAATTCTATTCATTTAACCACCTCACCAAATTCAAAACATTTCCATCGCCTACAAACAGCACTATTATTTCTGAGATAAAGCGTGTACTTTTATTTGAAGAACGGCATGCACAAAATCAAGACCGGTAGCATATGGGCTTAACAATAGAAGTTAATTAAGCGAAATCAATTTTGGCTAATGCCAAACGCTTCTTCTTCTTCTTTACTTCGACTTTACTAAAGGCCTAAACGCAAGCAGAGAACTCCCATAGTTCAACAAAATAACGTATCTTCAATGTAGCAAAAGTCGAAATGGCCTGGTAAAAATCGTGATATACTTATTCATACTTGCTTGCGTTTCATTCGCTTTCCCTATAGATAGCTGTTTTTTGAATATGCTCTCTAACGAGACTTCCTTTCATGCATATTCAAGAGTTTTTACAAATATTTTTTGTTCTCATAGTTCGGCTGGACTGCCTTCGGGAGCATTTCGGAAGGCACCGTAGGTGCCATGTGTTAGAAAATCAGGCGCTCTCTGTTATCGATTTAATAAACTGTACGTGTTGCGATATGATATAAGCTATAATAATCGACAATCTCAGGTAAAATTTCTGCACGGTGAAAAAGCTATTTTTCGGAATCAGTCGTATATTTAACCATTTGGCAATTTTAAGTTTTCAATCGCTTGGTGACATGCTTTAAAATCTAAAAATGCGTCTGTCAAAGTTGCGTACAAAATATGGACCACGTCTTGTCTGATATCCGGTCTAACGTTTCTACCTAATTAATTTCAGTTAACTTAATTCAATAACCTGCATTGAAGTAAGTCCTCTCACGTCCAGTGCGATGAACCGACTTGTGGAAGCCATCCCTCGCTGTGTGTAATATTATGCATAGCTATTAGCCAGTAGCTGAAGTGAAATCTAAATTCAATACATTTCAACTGAATGACATCTCGCTTTGTATTTATTGTGTAATTTACGGTTCTACCTTCCTCGAACTATTTCCAAGTGTTACGCTTGAACAGTGAAGTCCTTCGCCACTTGAAGGGAAAATGAAGTCGGTTTTTCCATTGCTACGGGGGCTAGAAAAAGATATTTTGCAATCGGATTAAGAGTTGAGTTGCCGATCAAGTTAAGCTATACCCAGAGGAGCTGAGAACTAGGTTAGACTATATTACGTCTGGATTCAGACGTGTACGTCCTGAATCCACATATTAACACACTTCGTTCTGGTAGCTAGCCAGTATTTGAAGGCTAAGGCACTGAACGTGAAACACAAAAAGCAATCTATAAGTGACGTCGCATCGCTTACATTGACGGGCCCCGTTCTGTGGCTGTCAGAAGCCGATTTCCTTTAAGCAATGTGTAGCTGTTTAGCTAACGAAGAAGGTACCTACAGATGATTTCTGCTAAGAATTGATCTACCAAGAATATTTACCGCTAGTTGCTTCACGTATTTACCATAAAAAAATACTTTTGTGTGTCTTAGAGTTAAATCATTCGTTGTTTTTGCCCGAAGACACGCTCATATCTGTAATACTAAGAAATAGGTTCGAAACCAAAAAAACGTCGGATCAAGCTCCATTATATGGCAAATATGTATACATTTTGTCCTTATATTAATTTCTTTTGCTGCTGCTGCTGCTGCTCTGCTCTCATAAGATGTCGTTCGGGCTTACTTAGGCTTACGGGCTTACTCACTTAAGCTCAGGTTAGCTGTTACTACGCTCTATTTACGTAAAACTCGTTCTAGTGTACTGTTATAAAGATCTGTTTGTTATAAAGGTTTAAATCCTTAACAAGATTCCTTAATTCGGTTTTTAATAGGTCTTGAAGTCTGGAGCGAAGATTCTATCGAAGTGTCAGTACTTCTGTAGCACAAATGCATTTGCTTGAAACATTTTTATTACGTTTGCCAGTTGCCTTAGGTATTTATAGCATAACTATAAACATGTCCTTATGGTTACTTCTCTTAGGTACAATTCTAAAAATCAGAATAACAACTTTAAAAAGTCGAAGAAAGATCACTTTTGTGATCGAAACTATTCATCGAAAATCTATCAACTAGAAACACGCGCTTTAAAACTGGTAGTGAGACTCGCCATTTCCACTGTAAAAATATCCGTGGAAGTCAGAATTAGATCATACGGAAATGGTTATCTTAATCTTTGAATATTTATCGTTTATCTCAGACAAGTTTCTGTAAAAAAAAAATGAAATGCTTTTTCTCTAATCGGCTTTCGTCTGCTTTCGCATACCCGGCAATAGTATAGAGCACTTACGATTCGGTGTATTGTACAAGACGTCGCCGCGTCAACAGCGTCCTTTTCTGTTTGAGATCATTCTCGTTTAGCAGCGAAGGCTACAACGGATCAATATTGCTTCTTGTAAATTGCTTCGTTCATTACTGACAAATCATATTCTTATCTACGTGTCTTAGACCATGGAATGTAAATGGGACAACTGCTATATTACGAAAAGTTCTTATAGACGTAATGTAGTTGTTGTATGAGACAAAGTGCATTTTCTCTTTTGCCTTACGATTTGTTTTTATCATAGTTATAGTCAATTGACGTCACGCACAATTAAATTATAAAAAGCTTGCTATTGAAGTTTTATTACGAAATAATATTAGAATAATATTAGACATTCGTCGTATAATATCGTTCGTTATCGTATTTGCGCCCTGTCGCATTATCCACAAAGATGGTGCACTCTGAAGCCCCCTTACGTTTGCAGCCACAGTTTGAGGCCAGCAAGGTACGCAGTGGTCAAACAGAATGAAGTAATCAAAACAATGAAGAGAGCAAATACGGTATGGGTTAGGTCGAGAATAAGCAGTTTACGAGAAGTACATCTAGGAAATTTCACCGTTGGATATATATGTGCTATGGTATCCAGCCTGGTGATGGTCCAGGTCATATAATCGCTTTTGGCGTTTGTCATTAAACATAACTCCATATGGAAAGTGCTCAAAACCTTTTTAAGTGCTACCATGTTAACGCAATTAGCATGTGGTAGAAATTCAAAATGCACGCATTACTAACCCTTCCAGCCCGATCAACTCTATTGAAGATGTTCTTCCAATAGGCGTACCATGTTCTTGGTGTTTGTGCTTACTTCCCTGTTGCTGCGGCTGATGTCCTTTGCCTTTGTCGTGCCTGTTATCTTCAGACTCCCTGTTCAAATATATCATCGTCCTCGGAGACACTTCCGGCCCGATGTCGCCCACTTTTTTAGAGTTGGTTAGTTTTTCCTCAGCTAAGCGACCACTGCGTGTGTGTATTTTACGGCTCTCGTTTCTTCGAGTCTTAACACTGCGAAGAGCTACGTGCAGAGCTTCTGGCGTGACGTCTTTGCTGTTGATGTTCTGTTGAAGGGTCACATTTCGCGATCGCCTTTCGAGAATCACGGAACAGTGTGCGGTTTCAGGAATTTTTAAATCTGCAGTGCTCTTTATAGATGATCGCTGTGGCCGTGGAAAGGATTGTCCGGAAGTACTTTGCGACGCGCGCTTCTTAAAAATTTCTTCAACGTACGCCGACGCCCGATCTGACCATAGCGATATGCTTCGCTGCACCTTTGATTGTTGCTTCAATTGCTTACGACGTTGGCGTTTCTTAAGCATCTCCTGGAACCGCTTCTGGGAGGGACCGTGGTACGAGAAAAGCAGAGGCCCGATCGCGGGTCCACTGCTGCCGTTATTCGAACAGCACTGATGTGTCTTATAGTCCGCTGAGTGACTTTTGCCAAATGTGGTCTGAGATGGCCGCGTAACTCCATAGCGAACCGACTTAGCATCTGCTGTGATCATCCTACGTGCAGAATTGCGTAGGTGATAATTCTGGTGTTCTTCGTAGGACGCTCCTGGCTCTTCCAATCAGTATCTTCCTCTTAATCTTAGCAAGTGCTTAATAAACCGTTGGCACCAAATATTATGAAATAGTTTCCTCGGTTAAAATCAGCACTTCCATCTCGTGGTTACCTCAAATCGATCAAAACACGTTGCCTAAAAATATCCATACAAACGGCAAACTTGTGACACACTAAATGAACACCACAATATAACACGTAATTTACGAGTGAATTTAGATTTCGTAGCGTCGTACTCTGTCGCCCTGCTATTCCACGCAGTGCTCTCAAAAATTCAATCCCTCACGCGCTCCTACACAGGCCGGCTGGACGGAAGCCGCTGTCACGGCCTCTGCCGGCAGGTCTTTGTCCAGTAGAACGCCACCTTCAGTTCAAATAAACAGACACGTTGGCAGAGAACGTACCTCCATGATCACAACCTTAACTCTGTTCCGTCGCTTAGCAAACGAACTTTGAACTCGACTAGATTTGTTTTTAATCTCCCTCCGTATTTCTCTATGGCTCAGGATGTTTGCTTTTGCCCTTCCCCTTGTGGTGTTTGCTATTTTATTATTTCCGTTACAGTTCAATTGTCAATAAAGCTACTAGATACAACAGTTACGAACAATCATCCGCTTCTGTCTGCTTCTTAGTCAGAGTGACGGAGACCTCAAGAAGTAGGTCGAGAGATGGCAGCCAACCAACGGGTCTAGCATCATTCGCTCATCCAGCGCAGTGGCAAACGATTGCCTTGGCCCCCTTCTCTCTTCCTCAGGCGGTAGTAGCTGTAGAAGCAGTAACTTTCGCTCTCCCCCTTTCTTTACCGTTGTGTCTCCTATAAGGCCTCTAACTTGGTCAACTTCTCCGTTTGCGTCGACGGAAGTCGATGTGTCTGACTGGGTGCATATCTGTGCCTATGTGTTGCTAGCTAAGTCGATCAGCCGGACTGTCGGTTGGGAGAGTTGCAGGAAGTTGAAAGTAGCAGCGGGACGAACTGGTAATGGAAATAGCGGGTCTCTAATAGGAGGAAGTTTTCTAGCTGCGGTTATTTTGTTCCATAACTTTGAAGCAGCGTGGTAGCACGACGAGGCTTACAGAGGCCTGCAAGCACGTATTAGCAACAGCACCACCGCAACGGCGTAATAAGGACGATATGAAAGAGGATTGACATCTCCGTAAGGGGACCTGGCAGAGCTTGTCATTTGCTTGCTCGCTTCGTCGTTCGCTCTATTGGGTTGCAGTTCTCCACTCTCGCTTCGCTATAGGTTGAGAAGGGAACGACGAAACAATGGCAAGAACGAGCTACTAAGGCTGTTTGGGATGCGCCGCCTTGGACGGGGCTGCTGCTGTTGACGGAGCCAGTGGCCAAGTCGACCTGCCGCCCCCTTTGGGCTGATGATCGACCGTCAATCGATGCAGACTGCAGCATTATAGTCTTAATCCGGCTGGATGACGACAGCAGCGACAACGGGAGCTAGGCTTCTGCCATCACTACAATACGCACTCCGTCTCTTGCTTCTTATTCACATTTTTGCCCTTCGCTGCCTCGTCCTCTAAGGCTAGACCCCATCTTAACTCTCGGAACAAGCAGACAGCCTCGCTTATTTTTCCGCTATTGTAATGGAGCACGTATCGTCCAGTTCGTTGGACGTCCTTGAAAGGAGGGACGCCATATGGGGCGCGGACAGTAAAATTTACACACTATTCGATGCATCGGGTTACGCAGATAAACAGTGTCCAAGTTGGTTAAATATACATTTTTTTTTTCTATGTAAACGTATGACTACTCAAGACGCCTGAAATAGATAACACATGCATTATTTGGTCAACTTTGCTGATGACGAAGCATGAATGGACGGCCGCAAAACTCACGACCGGACAAACGCTTAACCATAATACCATTGTTGCAGTAGAAACGATGGCTTTGGCCTTTTTGATGCAACCCAAGGGGGCCATTGTGGCGATTGCAATGGTTGTAAATTTTGCTGGTGTTCCGTCCACAGCGACGCAGGTTACACGCTAAGAATTATCGAAGAAAATTTCGGTTAAACAGCATGGGACAGAGATAGATTGTCATCTATAACTAGATAAGTACCGCCAAATTCACGTAATATACGTCTGCTACAGTTTATCATAGGATGCTGGTCGTAGCACTAGTACTGAACCTGGTTATTTCGCTGTTGAACGCTCACTATAATTGTTGTTGAACTAAATGATATGTACAATTTGACCGGCAGTAGTAGATATTGGACTCCCCGTTCAACTACTGTTCTCTACACAGCTGAATTTTTTGTCAAGAACATGTCTGGCCTAAATAGAATTGTAAAGGAGGCCCGCGCATTGATCGTCGATATTTGGTCGATCAACGCATCATTGTTCACTCAATATCCGGCCTCAATACAGCTACCGCTGCAAAACTAGTATTTCTATATATTACATAATATGAGTTATGCTGCTATGGTGAACAGTTGTTTAAAGCTAAACAGTAATTGGGGTACGCGTAGTCGAATCTTCGTTGGCGTTCAGAGCTGACTCCGTGCGTGCCGTATCTGTCGATTCGCTTCTAACCTCCCCCGCCAGTGACTTGTTGATTGAACAGGCTTAATATTTAGGCGCCTCTGTCATTAGCCCTAATAGATGCTGTCCGCTAGTCACGTACAAGTAGTCTTGCTGCCAAAGGATCCCTCGTATCACTCTAGACATAAAAAAGAAGTTTTTTAATATATTCATTTATATATAGCAGAGACGGCAATGATGCTCGGTCGCGCAAGCTTTTTCGTACACTGACACGAGGCGGAAAGCTTAACGAGGAAGCAATCGAATCCGCCTATTGTATTATGTTGTCAGAAAGTAGAACGCCTATAGATGATGCAGTCCGTGACCGAATTGCATAAACGTCCATCGCTTCTTAAAGACGGGGAGAAGTCGATGAAGGTGAGTCACGAAGGAGAGGCTGGTCAATGCACCTGGCCGCATAAGCTGGCTTTTGGATTTCTTCAACTGCATGAGTGATCAAAAAAACAATCTTTCATAACTTCGAGCAGAAGTTATCCCACGATTTAGGAGTTGAATTGGTAGCAGATCAGTAAAGGCCATATAATTCAATTAACATCTATAATAATATGTTCGGCCTAAATAAATGAAGCTATATATTATGGAAACTGTTCAATCGTGGCATTGCTCTACCCGAATACGTGTCAGATGATTTTTCAGTAAAAAATAGAAATAAACTATCCAGTGAATGTAGTACTGCATTCGACTACCGGCGTTTCCTTATACATAAAACAACATGAGGGAGAGCGCAGACAAGATGTACAGTCAACAGGTAAGAAAATTGACATTGAACTTTTGCGTAACTTCATACTTAGTGCGCTGCACAGCTGAAACGGGAGAACTAAATTTGCACACTGTGAAAATCAGAGATTAATTTACTGAGCAGAAGGCCATTCAGAACGCCTATTTGTTGGGTAGGTCTCCTGAGATTTCCAAGACGTTTACAAAGAGTTCCTTATCAGAAAGATCAGAGCGCTTCCATAGAACTACAGACGTGATTTGAAGGTCTGGCTATGACAGGAGTAGTACTTGTACTTATCTGGCCGAAACTGCTCAACTGGGAATACATAGGATGCTTATTTCCAGCATCATAAATTTGCTACGATAACTCATTTAATAGTGCCATAACCTCCTAGCCAAACCTTAATGATTGCAAAAACTTGGTACACAACGTGTACCCTTTAACTAACTGTGCAGGCTTCTGTTCGGAAAAAACGAAAAGTAACACCATACTCAAAGGCTGCCTTTGCAAGGAGCTCTGCCAGGATACAAGCTATTTACGTTCGTATATTCTAAAGCAGTTTCGATCATCTTCCGGCTAGCGTATGTACTGCTGTGTTATCAAGCCCGCACTGTAACAAATCGCTTGCTGACTAAAAACGTGTAGTGAAATAAACGAGATAATAAAGCGCGTGCTTTGTTCAGTGTGAACATGTTTGTTACTCTTGTTTCACGGCGTCTGCTGTACCCTGGTTTCCTTAATTACGTCTCTCAATAAATCCATTCTATGTATAAACTGTTTTTGATTCAACTGTCGTACGAATATACGTACTCATATTGAATGGGTCCATGCCTACAGCAATCACGGCAATTTTCTAAAACTTGCATCATCAGCCTCATCGTGATCAGATCCTAAAGTTGCGAGTCTCATCAATTTTTTCATCTACACACAATTGAACTTTTCAGTTCGAACATATTTATAGTAAACGTGACGTCATTTCGTAGCAAGACGCATGGTAACCGAAAGGTAGCTGTCTCAGTTTTCGAAAAAATATTACGCGGTTCGCTCATGATCAGGCCAGTGATTCCCGAGTTAGCGGATAGATGCTACCTGAAATACAATCATATCAGGGTAAATAATCTTGCGCTCAATATGATTAGAGAGAAGGGAACTTACGTTTGCCCCTACGTTCGAATAGCACGAATTATGTCAATTTGAGTATCTTTTATTATTATCATCATCAAGGATCCTTAGTAGTATTTGAGTGTACGTGCTAAGTTAGGCCCATTCGTAAGGCATAAAATCTGACAGTTTCGCGTGTAGCGCCAAGAAGCACACTGCGTAAGATTATTTACTACCCGTTAAGAACTTGTCAAAACTATGAAAGCAAACAGACATCGTAGCAGAATTAACAGAAATACGCATCTATGCACACAAATGAGCAAAACAAACGAGCAAACAGAGTAACCTTTGTTTTTTTGGGCCGTTCGTTGTCTACGTACGCAAAGTAGGACATTTGTCAATGATTATAACCTATAGCCTAGCTAGAGACTCAAGAAGCACTTCTTCGTTTTTTTTTTGGCGCTATAATAAGTCGGAATAACTTCCCACACTTGGCCAGGAAGAGTAATCAGTTTAGCCTAAGAGGCTCGTTATCGTATCGTTGTTATGATTATTTTAATACAATAACAAATGAAAATGTTGTTGAATTGTTTCGTTGACATGGTGAACAGCCAGCAGATTTTGTCAAAGGCCCAGAAACCGCTTTTTAGTGATATGATAAACAAAGGCTGCGCAATCCTTACGTGGACTTATAACGGATTGACAAAATTAAAAAATAAAAAGGACATAATCACTGTTGATGTTAAGCCAAACTTTGCCGATATACAATGAGACAGCGTTTCACACTATATATCAACATACTGTTTAGCAAAAAAGGAAGAGAATCTACTATTGAAAAGAAGACTTCTTTTCTTGGTGGTTCTAAAAAGCGTCTCTCGTTTATCTCTATGGCAACGCTGGTAGCGACGTGCTTTGGCTTCATTTTTTTTTCATTAAAGAAGTGCTCTTCTTTAAGCACAGGGAACAACTACCAAATGATACATCGGCTCGGATTACTCAGAGTATCTGCACGATAAATCGAATTTAATGCACGGTCGAACTACACGAAAGTTATACTCAGGACAAGCTTAAGCATAACGTGCTATTCAATTCTATGTTGACTTCTTGACCACGTGAAAATACATCCTAAAATCATTGTCTTAATTTCTTTTTTTGCGCACATCTCCGAGAATTGGCTTTTCAAGAGATCGTAATTAAACCATATGTTTAGCCTAAGCATGCTTGGGTAGCTACCATGCGACTAGGGTATTAAGCGGATCCAGGATGGTTGTACTTTTGTACAACGTATTTGTTCTGTTTTCTGAAGAATGCTTGAAATAACTAAATCGCTGGGCAGTTTCTACAGAGATATAAAGTTTCCCATAACAGGCTATCTTATGGAACGGGGCGTAGATGAGCAACGAAAGGACAATAGCGGCTTAGTCGGAGCTCCGCCTCAACCAGACAAGTCATTTCTTAACTCGGTCCTGGTATTTTTCCAACATGGACGTCCTATAACGACTATATTTCTACATTTAACGTTATTTCATTAGACAGCTCTTTACATCGGCCTATATATAAATACATTTAAGCGCGATAGTACGTCAACTCGCTCATAACAATGACAATCAATATTTTTCCATGCAAAGAATAAAGTAAAAATAAACTTGAATAGTGCCCTTCCTTAAAGTAGTAGGCATAAAATAATTCAGACTAGTAACACACAGCTGGCCACTGCTGTTTCTTGTACGTTTGTGGATGTAATGATCATCAACGTGCAGAGAGATGAATAACTTAACTTACCTTCAAATTTGTGCAATTGGTAGAAGTTCTCGTTCTCAGGCTTTTGCGAAATGGACTTCACGATTATATCTAGGCATTAGGACAACAGACGAAAGGCTAGCACTCATGTAATTAATTTGCCTGCTGATCTAGAAATTCTCCAACCTTACACTGTCTACGTGAATACTATACAAGTCGATTAATGGACTCTTTAGATTGGACTCTTAAGATTCAGAGAAGCAACACCTATTTACCGTTTGGCGGGTAACGGGCCATTATTTGTACCGAAACATTATTTTATCCCTAGATAACTTAGGAGCCTTAGTCAATCCTAGCCAATAGACAAATTTAAAAGCTTTTTGGCCGACAGTCGACCATCTACAGCTATATCAAACACGTGCACATCTGTGTGTGTGTGTCATTTTCAAGCCGAGAAAAACGCAGCTGAGGATAGCTACCGTTAAGCTCATTAAGGGTAACTCGTATTCAGGCGGCTTTCGTGGTCAGATGGAATTAGACTTAGATGGAAGGAATGACAGAAACGAATTATAGTCTCCACTAAAATGTCATAGATAAACTTCTGTGTTTAAAGGTGTAGGGAACGCATGACGGGTCCTTGCATCGAATCCTCTCATTAGCCAGTTGGAAAAATAATGGAATTGCACGCTGTCACGTCTGACATAGAAATGCGGGTACATACTTAGACTTTCAGACAAGACTGGAATAGCTTTAACGCACTGGTATTATCTCGCTAAATCGATCCCAAAAGCGTATATCACCATCAAAGGAGCGGTTTTGCTCGTGAATTTGAAACAGATACAGGTAGGTGTGCTTGTAAAGATGGCCGGATCTCTTACAGGTAGCTACAGGCATTAGGATGCTATTACTAACATAAGCTCATCCTCGACTTAGGTTCTGGCAGCGTAGCTAAATATGTGACTCACTCACCTAGGCAACGCAATACTTCTGACCAAACTACGGAACGCTGCCTATCAAAAGGTACTGATATCGACAAGAAGTAATCTTACTAGTAAAAGAAATAACAGATCACTGCTCGGTTTGTTGTTATATATATGCAGGAGTTATTTCTTTATTTCCTGGGAAGGTGTGCCGTATCAGTTATGCGTGATTCATTGGTCCCTTTACGCCCCAAACGTACTGCACGGCGGACAGCAGAGTATATCAGTGTACACAGAGGGAAACGAGGCACCCGTAAGGCAATTGATACGTATGTTGAAGCATCTGACCGAACGCAGTAAGTAAACAAGTGAACGAAGGGTATTGAAGTGGGACCTACGCTATTAGAAAACGCTTTGTGGCTTCAAGGCAAACTTGCTGAAGCGAACTGTATTATAAATAGGTATACGGCCTTAGGAAGGCAACCAGAGAAGGGTGTAATTCATATTATCTGCCCCTTCAGGCGTTTCGTGCAGACACATCACACATCGTAATGTGTATTGATTTAGTTCACTTGGACGCATACACGCCGGACAAAGCCATACGAGAAAGAAGTTGAGTGACCATACAACAGGCTAGATCGATGTTGTATTCTCCAGTGTTAAGTGATACACATGCATATTGTGCTTCTTACTTACTCATATTAGAAACAGTAACTTCGGGACGAAATATAGACGGCTTTCATCTAATTAGCAACATGTTCACAGGCGTCATGAAACGACATTAGGGAGATATTAGCTCAAACGTTCACATTTTTTGGCCTATGGTAAATTGTTAAAGCTCTAAAGAAGGTAGACGGACTAGTCAAGGCCCAATGTTGATGTGTACTTATTAAACGCGCATTATTTAGTAGCAGTGCACAACTCATTTAAATAATGCGCTTATGCTTTTTTCTATTGATTTCACCAGACGATGTCCTGCTCGAGGCAGTGCGTACCTACAGACATGCGTAACGGAGCATCGAACCACTAAGTTCTTACTCATTTTTATTAAACGGCGATTTTTTTAGGCACTTAGTTCGGGCCACGGTAAAATACCAATCAACAGACGCTGCCATTAATCTGTTTGCTGTTAATATCAAGTAAAATCTTGTGCCTTTAGTGTGCTGTACATCTCAACCTCGATGCGTACGAGATTTAGGTCAGACTATTTGGTCACTATCTTGCTGCGTAGCTGCGCCCTATTAACGAAGCCGCTATGTCCCTATGATACAGAGAAAAAAGTCTTTTGGCATATTTTTTTTTCGTTGTCAATGGAAAACGAAACATTTTATTGAGGCTCTTCTGTTTTGCTTATTTATCCGCCGTTTTTAGCATTCAGCTTCCATAGTTTGCTTGAACTTAATGTAATTAACCTAGAGCAACTAATTACCACATAAGTTCCCTTATCATACAAAATTAGAAAAGGTGTGTAGGTTTCGCGTAACTTGGCAATAGAGGCTCCAACTTTTCATTAAATTTCATGTTCCGCGCTTATTCTCCGCTCTTGTTTCTAGTATTAAATTGCAGTTCGAACCAACGAGCACCAAGACAGCGAGAATGAGAAGCCCTCTACTGCTGAAAAATATCATCGTATAACTAGAAAATGTGCTTCAAGTTACTTCTTAGGAAACCTTTTTACTAGCCAATATGCGCATTATGTGAGCTGACGCAATTTTATATTGCCGCTTGAGACAGAAAGGGCAGAAACTCTTGCATTCGGTGTATAAATACGGTTTTTTAAAGGGTTTCTATGAATAGAGTTCACCACGATCAAAGGCTATCCTTTTGATTAAACGCAACTTACGGTTAACACAACGGAAGCCAACATGCTTTTAGGCATCTCTAGGAATGATTTAGGCCAAACGTGCCCGATGCATTGCACAGAGTAAATTTTTGTTTCAATCTAAGTAAAGTACGTGTCTTCACATACGGATTGCGGACAATATTGAGAGCGTAGCGATGGCTGAGCGGGCCAGATACGTTTGTAGGAAGTTCGCAGATAACATATTAAGCAATATACGCGGTTTCCGGCTCTGCTATTAATGGTCTTTGGGGTTTCCTTCCCCAACCGTTTTTACCTGACCCGGTTAACAAAAAAAAACAAACAAATCCATAGAAAATATATGTGAAAATCCTTCTCCCTTAAACCGCATACATAGTTTTACATATGCTTATAGGTAAAAATAATTTTGAATACCGCAACGCTCTATTTTGGCTTTTTGTAATTCAGCATACCGACAATCGTAACACGAAGGGGATTTCTCTGCTTGAAGACATGGCGTCTTACTCAAGCGACAATTGGCCGTGTCTTCGTCGTACCTCGAGTAGTTATCTCATCTATATTCTGTGTAATAGACGATCTTGCTAGCACACGGAAAGTTTTTATCCGGCCAACAAATTAAAAATCACAAATTCGATCAAATTTCAAACCAGCGTATATCTAGCAGTAGCATCTTCAAAGTGGACTTTAAAGTAAACATGTCTATTTCCTAGATAGTGACTACGACATCTATTGAATACCCTAGCTAATTAACAAAATAGACTGAAGACCATATTTATTTAACAAACGGATAATCTTAACACTGTTCACGTATCTAACTTATGTTACGTTTGTTATCTTTTCTATTTTTAAAGTAGAATTGAGTTATTTTCCAGCAATTTGTTTGGTGGATCACTGTATTGAGTTTTTATATATTATCTAGAATTGTTCTTATTTCATTTCATCAATTTAATGTCTTAACTTTAAGAATATTGAAATTATTGCTTTTGATAACTTGTATGTATCGGAAAAACTTTGTAATCTGGACAAAATGGTGGCAACAGATGGTGTAATGAAGAAAATACTCTCAACAATGATTAGGTTAGTAGAAGCAAATCATAGAAACAGAAACAAAGTTACTCGGACCCAATAATTTATCTAAAAGCGCAATGCAATTAATTTACTGTTCACTTGGTAAGGGTAAGTACGCGTATTTAGCCCCTTAAGATAACATGCTGCTAAGACAAAAGTCGTTTACCGATATATGGTTATCTTTATGTAATTTACCAAACCCCGTGTGTCCATAACTGAAAACCGTTTGGTCTCCAAAAGGACAATCGGGGGTTCTTACCGTACTCAGAAACGTCGAGTACTTCAGAAGACAAACAATCGATTAGATTTTCCGTGTTCACCCTAAATAAAATAGGGATTCTAACTTAATTCATTTCACATAGATGTAGTAAGCTGTTCAAAGCACTAGACGGGAGAAATGCCCCGCATCATATGATAAAGTAGTTCTGTTTTCAGTGAGCGTTATATCCATTAAGTAGCCACACTTTCACAAAGTGCAATACAATTATACTGTATAAAAAAAAAAAAATATTTCAAGCTTTACGTTCGATACTGCCCGAAGTGCCTTTCAGAATTCGGTACATTATCGTGTGTGAGGCTGATGAATAAGCTGTTTCAGGTTTTTGTTTTTACAAACATTGAGAATTTCAATAAATACACACAAGTGGGCGAGAATCTTATATAATACAATAATATCCACAGGGATGATGATTTCCATTTTTTACTATGATTATTTCTTTACTTCTAACGTCAGTAAGAATAGCCTCGAACCCTACCAGTAACTTAAAATATTCAGTATGTTTTACTTCGCCATTGCTCCATAATAGAGTGCGACGGATCGTCACTGACTAGAAATTTTCTTTTGAAATCGAGCACTAATATCGTACTCTTCTTTTGCTTAGCTCAATTAGATAAACCATTCTGATAATCATAGCCTCTATCTTTGTTTTCTAGGATAGGATGGCTCGGAATTATCAACTTCAGTCAAACGTAGTGTTAGAACAATGTTTGTAACAAATAATGTGAGACTGTGAAATATGATTTTAAAAAAATCTGCGCGTTACAATTATCTGATTATAATTAATAATATTATTTTAACTACGGCTTAAAACTGTGGTACCTTAAAACCTTTGAATACAATACATTTATGTAACATGCCTTCTAAAAATCTGTACCACAATGACGTGAACACCTAGATGATTAGTTAAATCCAGATTGATTTTTTAACTTACTTATATCTTACACAGTATAAGAGATAAGTAATATCTCTTATATATATACTTATATACTGTATAAGTAATATACAGTATAAGAGATTTGGTAAATTGTACCACAGTCTGTCAATCAGTCCTGCATTCGTGCCAACTTTATAACAGTAAAATGGGAATGGACCTTAAAATATTTAAGCCATACAAAGAGCATTTACTTACAAAAATAAATACATGTAATTTTACTGGTTACAAAATGTTCGGTTACCGCATGTACGTTCTAAGTTGGAATACTTCCTGATCAATTTGAGACTTTAATTAGTGAACATAAAGCTATAAATTAAATTTTCTTTAGGTAGAGGCTCAGAGAACGTGGTATTCTTCTATATTTCCTCCCCTTCGCCTTCTCAGTCAAGGCAGTAATTTTCACGCGTATTGTTAAAATAATTGGGTCGTATCCATAGAAAAAAAACACTGTTACACTTAAATGATTGTAGCATAGCACCAAAACTGAGCTTCAATGACAACTAAGTAGTTTGTGGTAAAAAAATGCTCTTACAGAGTCCTATTATTGCGAATAATTGCATTGTATTCTATAAAAAAAAAAAAAAAAAAAAAAACGTTTGCCCAGTTAGAACTAGCTGCCCAATAGTCGATGTAGAATAAAAGGTTTCATCTTTCCTTTCGTGAGAAAAATGTCGTCACCGAAATTTTTGTGAAAATGCCATGAGCATGACGTGTTTTGCCAACTGATGTCTTGTTACTCTATGAACATTGATCCTACTTCTTCCGCTTCAAAATCTATACACTTTACTATTAACTTTCATTTTACATATTTTAGACCAAATATAATCCGTATAATTTCAATGCACAATGCTGTTTAACTTCACTTAACAACCCATTTTCTTTTCTAACTGTTCATCATCTAGGTGCTAGCAAGACTGAAAGGAATCTGGTAAATAACGACACGAGTAGGTTGTTACATATCACATCAATCGGTCATCACTTTAATTACGTTATCTGCTTGCACAGATTAAGGCCTATGTACAGAAGAAAAAAATGTCTCCTGCCGAGGGCGCTAGTGACCCTGCAGCTCTATAGACGACTTTATAGACTACTTGACTTGTGTTGGGTTGCCCCGAGGCACCTATATACATTTACAGTAGGTAAATAGGAGGTTGAACTTCCCTAGTTCACATGATGCTCTAGGATCAACTAGGGTTAGTCAAACATGTCGTTGCTGAAGTGCTTTTTGCTTTCCTCATCGCTATTAGGACTCGTTCTTCGTGACCGAAACAGAAAGAAGATTAGCTAGCAATGGTAGGTGGTGTCCTTCGTTAGTGCTGAACATGTGCCCTCGGTTGTTAAACGCACCCGGACATGTTATTTTCATTTTTGGCTGTAATGAGTCCGATAAGTGTGCTGTACCCCAGCGATTACGCGCGGTCAGCAACTTAGAATAAGGCACCATCAAATCCTCCCTCAGCACCGTCAAATCCTCCAGCGCCTCCGAAACCGGAAGTGTCAAAACCGGCACCAGCAGCGTCGAATCCAGAGAAGTCAGCTCCGGCAGCTGACAGGCCAGGAGAATCACCAAACGAAGAGGCGTCAAAACCTCCCGCCGAAGCGGTGTCCACTCCACTCTCGAAGTCCTGAGCATAGGACAAGGCCGTAAGGGTGGCAAAAACGATAGCGGCGAAGTAGGCCCTCATGTTGATCACTGTTGTTAGCAACCGCTGCTAGTTGATAGCACGAAAGAGATTGTGTGATCGTCGTTGGCTTGTCCAGAGCTTGCGTCCCGATATATATATTCCGTACCCTCACTCATTTGCGGGGTTTGGCCTGTGCCACTGTAAGCCTAGCAGATTTATCATCTTACCACTTCGACTGTTACTGGGTTAGAATTACGCTGTCGACCCTGCTGGACTATCTCCCTCCTTTCCTGCACATTCGACTAACATAAATCCTTCTCGCTCCAGCGTGGAAGCGCGCGCTGTGTGTTTAATGACATAACCCAGTTTCGCGCGCGTAACAGCAGTAAGACCCGGTGGAGGCAACGGCAATGTTAGCGCTGGTAGCCGTCCGATAAACAGCGGCGTAAATCCCAGTCAGTCAGTCAGTTTGTTAGTATATGAAGCATCGCCACCCGAAGCTAACGTCAACAACTGATCGGACCTGGGTCTGGGGCAATTTCGAGCCACGCACGTCGCGACAGATTGTCGCCGGCTACAATATAACGCATTAGACCTTTACCGCTTTAAGACGCTTCTGGACCATCGCTACATATCAACATCCATCGGTTATGACGACAAGGTGCGACTGCGGACGATAACTTTGTCGAACCATTGGTAGATCTATGGTAATCCACGAATATATATATATATATATTTTTTTTTTTTTGCGTTTAACGCTTCCTGGCATTGCGAACCCACTGCAACATCACAACTGGGCATGTTAGTCAGGATAATTTCGAAATAATGTTCAGTGAGTAGGCTTGGCCTGCTGATAAAACATCCATGTAAACCTCATCTCACAGTGGCGTTTAAAAGTTGATCTTTTCTTCTTACGCTGTTCAAATAGGCTGAGCCTGTGAAAATCGTCTCGTCATGTTTTTCAGTGACGAAGATGCCTGTCAATAGATATATGAGACAGTACATTCACAACACACTCGCTGATTACATTATCGCATAAGCCCTGTGCTTGTACTGTGGTGCGAACGACATATCTGAAAACATGTTATAAGCATTCCCATATGGAATGGCGACAGCTGTTTGTTCCTGTAGCAGGTCAAATGTGTGCGTGCGCTTAAAATAATGATACTTCAACATGCCAAGGAATCCAAATCCCGCAGCAGGAATGGACACTAGAAGCAGTTACTAACCGTCCATCTGGTTCTATATAACTGCTAAAAAATTCTGTAGCTAGAAAAAAAAATCTAGAAAAGCATCTGCTGCGAATAGACATGAAGATTCATATTCTGTAAAGCTTCCCTTTCATTTAGTAACGGAGGACGAAACGTACTCGGTGGGATAGCTACTATACGCACTATGAAATATATCGTCCCAGGTTCCACGTCATCCAGTTAAAACGTTTTGCTTTTTTCCGACGTTTATGGCTACAGCTGGGCTGATGCTTGGGCGGCTTCTAAAACTCCTTATGATACGTCGTTGGATACGGAATAGTAGATGAAACGATCACTTTCAACAGCGGCTCATATATGAATTTCAATTTAATTTGGTATTTTCCAAAATGGAAATTTTCGGTGAGGAGAATATGGGGCGTCCATTAATCTACTAAACAGTCCACTTCAACAAGTATTTAACATACTGCGGACCTTATACACGAAGAACTTTTTATTTTTTTTTTTTGTATACGAAGCAGGCTGAACTTTTCAGGTGCGTCCGCCACGCGAAGAGAAATATCTGGTTTAGTCAGGTAGCTTTGAGATCTAGACTGCTAAAATGCATTTTATTTTTATTCATTTTTATACTTCGAAATCACCTAGCCAGAGCTAATTTCGACGAGGTACACGTAAAGTTCATTCGTTTTGAATAAGCCTAATTTTTTAAAGATACTAAACTTCAGATATTTCAATAACTATACGAAAAATTGCTTTTGAGGTAATGTTTTGTTAGATATGTGTATTTTAAATGAGCTTCATTGTAGGCAGTTAGATGGTTATCTACGCGTAGGTAGATCAATTAGAAAGGTTCTATTTTAAGGCTTGAAATTGATTTTTTGCTGCTAGTTTGAGGAGGTGTTACTTTTGTTGAAGTTAGCTCAAATGGACAATGTTTAACTTATTTAGTTCATTCGTGCATAAGTTAAGATATTGGTGTTTTTTAAGCTTTGTGCAATAAACATTGTTTAGCAATTATTTTTTTGAGCATTTGGAGTAAGCTAATTAGATGACGAGCATGTGCGTTTCGCCTAATTGACCCTGTTATTGTTATTGTTTGTGTTGTCATTATTTTGCTATACCGTCCCAGTTGCGCATAGTTCCAAAATTACCTGTCGTATCTTCAAAATCAGAAGATTGGGGTTGTAGGCTATCCCACTCTTCAGTTTAATTTCGACATGTTCGACAAAGTAACTATTATATTTTTCTATACTATTATATTCAACTTGACTGAATAGAGCAAGTTTAAAGTATCACCACAACGGAGTTTGAATTCCCGGCAACTAATACGGGAGTCAAGCAACGCAGCCCGAAGGTTTTTTTTTTCATGTGGTGTGTATCAAAATCGCCAAAGAACTTTTAACAACAAATACGTGCATGCTACGTAATTGGGTCAGTTTTTATCGAAAATCGATGTGTTGTTTAACCTGTGCCAATAATAATATCAAGATCATCAACAGTGGCCGTAGCCACTGGACATTAAATAGCAGTACTAATATTTGTGCAGCGGATATATGTAGATAAATGGATATAGTGTTTCTATTACAACTGGAAATAATGATACTAATAGCGTAATCCAATGAGCTAGTGCTGATCATAGCAAACATCGTCATCAAATCGACCATGGACCGTAGTCAAGCATGGTCATTGTTTATATTTTTAGATACCGCCTTACAAATATCAGACTGGCGATTGCTGCTCCAGCTGCTGTCCGGCTCGTCCATCATGTGAAGTCCTTGTGGTATTTGGTTGTTCTTGGACCTCGTGCCTTCATCGGCAGCAACAGCTGAAACGGGATCAATCAGGGGAGCAGGGAAATTCAACGCGGACGCAACTCGCTGGGGCGGGAGGGCTGAAGTAGCCCCACCTTAACTACGAACGTAATGCTATACGCACACAAACTAATTTACTTGCACCTGCCGCGATGACCAACAGTACGAGCAGCGTCAACGAGAACGAGGTAAGTTTGTTACGACGGAATTTTCTGCGGTAGAACTAACAACGAATATGTACTTCAACGATGGCAATTTGCTAGACACTGACTTGGATCGCGATTGCTATTTTCGCTATAGCAACTGCCCGATATCGTAATAATTACGATGCAATCACTATTTTTACTATTACAGCCGGTAGCGTTCGTGTTATACCGCGGGGCAATTTCAACTGCAGGTGAATGAAACTTAGGTTTTTTTCTAGTTTGTTTAAGATAGTAATCATAACAAGAAAATACTATTATCTAACTAATACGCACTGTGCACTATACCTCGTCGTTCGTAGCCCAAGCTATTAGAGAAATTGAAAATGAATTGGCTATAATTTATATGTTGACATGAAAATGTAACAACCAGGTATTCTTTAAAATTGCCGGTTTGCTTAGTAGCTTATACTTAAAAAATTCTAGTTATAACTTTTATTGAAGTTTCAAACAGAAAAGTTCTAGTGACTAGTTTCAAGAAGAGAAACCGTGTGCAGCACAGTATACTTTGTGAAATTATTGAGCTAGTATAGAATGCTCCACTAGCTAAGTGTGACTATTGTATCTGCCACTAAATGATGATGGTAATGCGCCTACCATTAACTTGTACACAAACCGTAGTTTTACAAATGCGTCATGTCGCTAACTCATGCGCGAGTTGGCGCGTGTAGTCACCATTGAAGTGCATAAGACATTAAAACTTAAGTAACTGATAATGGAGCACTTATCATGGCGAGGACAGTAACTTCTTGTTCTTAATAGCAACGAAGAGCAGCTATGACCCAATGTCTTCGTTCCAGATAAACCCCTACCGAATACCATCTTCGTCAATCCGAATTTAACGGCTTTTCTGCCGGCAGGCATTAATCCGGGGAGGAATCTAATGAGGCAAAGCGGAATATCGACAGTAAAGATTAGATTTAAAGAACTTGTCACTATTGCTGTTTCTGATCATTCCCGAAAACAGCAGTCTAGCGCGATTTACGCTATTGAAATAACCTTCAACATTTAGTCTTTTTTAAACTAGAAAAGAAAACTATCTAAAAAATTAGCAATATTTTTCGTTCATTTTGATTTCGTTGATCCCTGTGGACCTTCGACCTGATATTGGCCCTTAACGAAATCTATCTGCTGGCTTTTCGTGGGTTCTTCAGGTGTGTTTAGAGGTAAACTAAGTATATCGGGACGCGTCAATATCGCTCTAATCGCAGTTGCTACCAAAAATGTATTCACGGACTCAGAGTAGGAGATTTGGAAATGATCGATGAGCTAAGCCAAGATTTAAGCCTTCAAGATTTAAGAGGCGAACGCTGTTCACATTTAATAAACATTCTATGAGCGATATCCTTGTCGACACATGCGCAAAAATTCCTACCTCTGTGTGTAAGTTTACTTTTGTCGACTTTAGCTTATATCTCTTTTAATATTCTTAATGCCCCTGGTAGTCTAACGAACCATCTTCATAAGACTGCGGCATAAGTAGTTGAATATATGAAAGAAAAAAACAAAATATATACAGGACGAAAGCTTTCCGCGTAAAAGGCCTAGGACGCAATGTTTAGATTTTTCATTGCATAAATCCTTTGATGTTCTAGTAGCATACCTCGAAAAATTGCCATGCAAAAGCATCTTTTTTGAAAATTAAACAAAAGTGCCAACGAAATAAACTTACGTCATTTCAATTTTTATTTCCTTGAATTGAATAGTCGACTATATCGTTCGTACTGATACTCACACTGGTTACTTTAGCTGCTGTAGAAATTTGGCTGTAGCCTTACGAAAAGCTGGAATCTGATCCAACTAAAAATGGCGTCGTTCAAAAAAAAATAGCAAAGTCAACCAAAAATCGACAAACCTAGTCGGGTTTTGGTTAATATTTCTTTCTATTTCCATTCACTGTTATAAAGTACTGCGAATTTTTAGCAAAAAAAAAAACGCTTACGTACATGAATCTTCATACATCTTATGGTCTACTTCAGATTCGGCGATATATCGACTGTCTTACTGCCCTTTTTAGGCCAAATATATGTCAGATTTTTATGGAAATACCTAAATCAGGCCATTTAAATGTATCACTGAATGGCATTAGAAGACGTGATGTGCCAAAATAATAATCATTCTAATTTTTTTTTATTGCTAACGTCAAGATCGAAATTAATCTGTTAACATTTTGTTTTCAGATAGATATTTTACGAGTTCATATGTAGGGGACCATTTCCTTCTTAATGTAGCCACAATAGATTATCCGCTGCATTTTTTGGGTTTTACAGGACGTAGGGCACCTGTCGTAAACCACAATGTTGAACAGCGCATTTTGTGACACGACGTTGACCTGTAGAAGGTAAATAAAACGTTGCGAGTACTTCAGAATAGTAAAGTATTTGTACAATGTACAGGTCCAGAAAATATTCCTTTTCCCCATGCAGTTTGTTAGAGAAATATCACTACCAATAAAATCAGATGGCAACGTTTTTAAGGAGAAAACCAACATAAGTAAGATTAATATTAATGCTATTAAAAGGTCAGATCTAAATGTTAAATAAGCATTACTAGGGAATACGATTGACGCCAGAACTGCAGGCAGATATGCATTTAGGTACGGCACATGTAGATGTGGAAGCACTCTGATTATATCATCCACCACAGCTCCTGTCCACTTTGCTTCGATAGTGTATGCACCATTTGGCTACACGAGGCTATGGCTTGCATAAATCAATGTTCAGTCTAGTGTTTTTTTGTACTTCTGTCTGTCTATTTCAAGGCTATTGAGTGCCTTTCATAAAAAAAGTCAATTTACATATCACAGGTCGGTCATCTGCAACCGTCCCTAATGTTTTGGCCTAGATAATGGTGGGAGAAAGAGGACATCAGGAATACGTAAGTAAGTGTCGATATTAAGGGAAAGTGGACTGTTGGACATAAGCAACGCCTCCACGGAACGATTAGGGGTCAAAGACCTTCATTCTAAGGTGACTTTTTTGTTTACGCCTGCCGCGGTTCTCACAAACAGAGACTCATAAGCTGTGGGCGGGTACCGTTTTGGCCTAGGTACGAAACAGATCAAGTGGCCTGTATCGCTCGACCTGCCATGGACACGTACGTGACAATACCGCTTTCACATCAAGGTTGGGTAAAGCCATTTCGATGAATTTCTACGCAATTTGTATGAATCGTTACCGGTCCGACAGCTCCTAAGTCACGTGTAAAGTAGTAGCGGTTGTATTATATGCTTTGTCATGACCAGATCAACAGTGGATCGATAAAAATTACGCTGTGTTTAGGACGATGCGTTTGCAGTTGGCCATGATCGGAAGAGGTGTGTCTTTGTGGGGGCAATTAGATACACGTTAGGATCCAAGGCGATCTTCGTAGCCTTTTGGGCAACTCCAAGCAGCGAAGCTTAGTTTTCCCAATTGTATTCCATGGGCTTAGAATTTGCCTAGTTCGCCGTCGTTGGATTAGTTTCAGTTGTTACGATGATCGCAATGGTACTGTTACACGTTTGGCAACGAACAGTAACTGAATAACGAGTTATGCAGTTATCTCAGAACCCAAACAAAACAAATCCTACGTATGTATAAACGTATTATCAATTTAACTATTTAAAGTGCTTGGGTAGTTCTGTTCTTATAGAACGCGAAGTTATACAACGTATGCAGAGACTAATATTAGATTGTGATAGGTTTTAATTGACTAGGAAGACAAATCCAACGATATACTGATAATTTCTGTTTCGATAAATCTCGAAACATAACTAGACGCATTTTCGATCGCCGGCCTAAGATCGTCTGGCGAGAGCTTATAAAAGCTTTCATTTTGGTATTATGTGGGCTTGTCCCAAATCACTGTTGTGAAAGTGGTTCATTTTAGCGTACATATATAGATGTATAGGATATTCTATATATAGGAAATATATAGGATATATATAGGAAATAGACGTAAAAATACTCTTGGCGCTGTAGATGCAGCTCTTGCCTTGCCTAGTGGAGCTACAAGTCTGGCAATATAAGCCAGAGTTTATGACCGAGGTAGACAGTCAATAACTGACAACGTTCTAAATCCTGTATTTGCTAGAATAGCTGAAGAAAATCGGCCTAATTTTTAGAAATTCAAATTTTTTTCTATTACCTCAATAACTGCCATGTTTTATAAATTCCATAGAAGCGCTAGTAGGAAAAAATATTAACAATCAGCGTGATGAACAACATGAAAAGTCTAATTTACCATGTTCAAGCTGCTTAGCGAAACGCCTGCAAAAATTTTGTATATGACCTGTATATGATCCCGGATCGATGTAACTAGTTCGTTCATTTTCAGGTAGCAGCGCTTCGAATGTCCGATGCAATGCTTGCCTGTACGTGTACCTAGCTTATAATCTATAAGGCTATTTTTAAATCGTGCCCGAACTCTACAGGGTACTATAGATCAAGGTATGTTCATTATGTGAATTATGACACGTTCAAGTGTAGTTATTAAATAGGCTCAAAAAAAAAACCGCGTCGCTACATGTTACACTCCAGCTAATTGTTTCCTTCTCAAATTGGTATATTATCGGGACTAGTTTCAATGAAAGCACACGAACGCATGTATTATAAATCAACGAAGTATGCTTACAAAAGTAAAGGGCAGTGTTAAATAAAGCGTTACTCGCATTGCTACTACTGGTCGACTATACATTACGTTGAAAGGATGAACTAAATAGAAAATGGATATATCCGAGGATGTAAAATACTTTATGTTATGGTCCAGATTGTTTGTAGGGATGATAAACTGTGGAAGAAGCCTAACTAGCGCTTATTTTGAGCAGTTTTTGTTTTTCTTTTATATATTCGTATAAATGAATTTGCCTTTAAATAATTTCGATTTGATCTATCTAAACATTACCTTAACGCTGCGCAGAGCTCCCTTCTGGCATTCGATTATTATTCAAGATCAATTTGTAGCATATAGATATTGCGGGTGGCCTTAACTAACAGCAATGTAAATCCGATTTCTACCACTTTAATACAAATTGTTAAAATGAAATTTACATCAGATAATTATCAATTAGTAATTTCTTTTTTCAAACTGATCTACAAAGACGATAGTTTTGCGACACTGAAAAAGCCCCATTTTTGCAAAAATAATGTCTATTGCCAAATGTGTGTCTTTGACTTTGAACGATAACAAACGCCACCGCTCCCAAATAATCATTTTTCAATTGGCCGAACTCCTACAAGACGAAGTTTAAGTTTCCGCTGTTTTTTTTTAACATAGGCTCTAATAGATCTTGTGAAATAGCATACTATAGTAGTATTTTAAAGCTCGTCCCACAATTCCCAGCAGCATTATGACTTTCTTCTGGGAAATACATTAATTTGGCATGTTCAACCTTCTCTAGTCCTACTTTATTTTTATACGGTAAGCATGACCTGTAGTGAACACAATATCCTTAGGAACAAGCGCATGTCCGGTTGAGAAAAATGTCCGCAACTTTTTGTTACGTTGATTTGCTTATGCCATCAGGGGCTGCTGGCAAATTCTATCTTGAACTACACTTGGAAGCTTCAACTTAATGTTCCAACCGCAGATCTTTACTTAAGTTCATTAGCATATATTTTTATTGGTTGCAAAACGAATTCCATGCTATTTACTTTGCGCATTCTGGGTAACACGATTGCTAGAATGTAAAAGTTAGCCTATATTAAACAGGCCAAATTGCCGTCCGTCGGTAGATGTGCATCAGTCGCTCAAATCGCGCCGTGGCCCAACGTGATACACCTAAACGGAAAAAGCCTACCAAACTATGACTAGCCGCTACCGTGTGTGCTTTCTGCCAGAACATGGCGGCCAACCCCAACAATATACAAACAGCCCGGTTAACAGGTGATTCCTATAATCGGGAGATCCTGTTTGGTGTTCCGCTACGATCGCCACACCCAATAGAACTCCGTCACGAGAATATCTTAAACAAAGCATGTTATATATACCACGCCACCGCATCCGATGTAAAACTTGAAAAAATTTATGCTGTCATGGTTTGTATTGCTAACAAATAGAGCAACCGATAATAACGAACAAATTGAATAAAGTAAGTGTCACTAGTTTCAGGCTGGACTACCATGGGTAAATTTTCGATTGTTGCCACCAGCTGCCTTGCTGTAATCCTACGAGGAGGGCCACAACGATACATAGTTCTTGATTTAGAGATTTGCCACAGGACAATCGACCATGCTAAGGGTGTTCATAATGCGTAAAAGTACCTAGCTGGTACTCTGCTGAAAAAGGGGGATGTTTTAATTTACGACGGACACCTTTTCAAGCTAGGTCTTTACTTTCGGTAGACGACTTTTTAAGTCTCAAGCAAGCAATAATAATATATAAAGCACAGACAGTTTCTTCTGATCGATACGTTGTCATCACGGCAGCGTACACACGCCCACATGACAATGTGACGAATTAAAATAACAGCACAAAATTGGACTGTGTATGCAAACTTAAATCAAACTAAGTTCCCTCTTCAACCTCGTTCAACTTTAAATGCTAAACAGCGCTCTGCCGTTGATCCGATCGATGTGGTGAGATCGCCGAAATAGCGGAAAGGGACAAAATTGAGAGAAATAAAACTCAAATTTTTGATCGCGGTCCAGTTCAACTGCTCTTTGCTCTTTGTGCCGGCCGCTAGAATAGGAAGCTGCCAGGATCGATGGACCCATTCTGACGCGGTGTGGACAAAGTCGTTCCATCCTGGACCCCCTACTACCATGACACTTACAGAGAATTTCCCCGCTTTGTGCTTCAGTTGCTATTAAAAAGATATAGTCATTAGCAATATTGCTTAAAGCAATTATAGGTGTTCCTGAGAAAACAAAATGTAGACTTGTTATGTTAGATAATTCGTAAATAACACAGTTACACACCCACTCAGAGTTGTTTGCCGACGGGATCATTTCAGTTTTATTTTGTTTGCCTGAAGCATTAGCTTTCAGACATTATGAGATTGTATTGTTAATATATCATATGTTATTAAATGACCTAGTCTAAACCAAAATGTAATTCCGTATTATTGTTGTTGTTGTTGTTGTTAGCAATCTCAGTAACATGTATTTTTAAGGAATTACTCTAGATATTAAAAAAAGAGTTAAGCGTAAATTATTGGAAAAGAAAAACGAATTAAATAGCAAATGTTTACTTTACTATAATAGGTTTAGCGTATCAGCAAATAGTTCCTTAAAGCAAGAACAGTATAATGGTGAAATATACGCAGGGGCATATTTAGACGTCATAAGATTTGCATTTTTATAATCTATTTTTAGCTTATTGGTTATCTAAAGGAGTTGTTCAACGTCACACTGGTGATAACGCAAAGAATATGTATTTATAGGATCTACTGAGCTGTGTACGTCGCTTCAAAGGCAAGAGGTCAGACAAGGATCCATTTTCTTTACGAAACAAAGATTTCATTGGCTAGATCAAACATTTCATGAACTACTGAAGGAATAAAAACAGAATAAGAATTTAAAAAAAAAAAACCTGTTTTTAATAGCCCCAGCCACAGTCGACGACAGGTTTTTTTTAATCAATCAGTTGTGATTATTGAGAGTCTCAGAGCAAAAGCTAGTCACAAAGTTTAGGGGCTGGATGACATAACCTAGATGAAAATATGCCATCTGGCACCTAGAAAACCTCTTCGTCTCGGAAAACGATCTATTAGCTGCCCATAAATCAGTTTCAGTGGTGCTAGCCACGTTGTAGAACATTGTACCGACACATAACGCCATCTTAGTAAGTAAAAGCGCCCAGGGTGCCCAAAGTTTTTATTAGGTCTAGTGAGCACATTTATGCTTGGTAAATATCATGGCAAAAAGACAATATTATTAAAGCCATATAAAGAAAGAAGACTGTGGTCAGAAATATACCCGCCAGTGCAGAACAATCTGCTACAAAGTTCCGCGACAGACAAAAATAAAAAGTATGTATAACAATTCGTGTAAATGGAGGATTTGAAAAGCGCAATAGCCGTTATAAGTTGTGAGAAACTGATTGTGAACTAAAAAGTACACCTTCCCTTGGTACCTATAAAATTTCAAACATCGTCAACGACCCGTTCCAGATCTCTTAAACGGTAAGCAAATATCAACTGTGTGCGGAATAACATCGAACAATTGCCTTTTTTCAGCGAGCCTGTGCGTAACCTGACCTTTGTCAAAGCAGCTATGTATTTATATATCTGAATGAAGGGGACTGGGCAGGTGGAAAACTTTTCAGATGGGTTTCTATCTAGACGCAAGTTGTGCAAAATCTAGCACAACGTATGCAAGTTAAAGAAGACATAAACGTTGTAACGTTTACATGATGCCATCCCATAACGATAATGTGTTGTGTAGTAAATATAAATCTACGGGCAACTACTAAACGTACTTAGAATATATAGAAAAAAAATCGGTCGTTTAAAGCACCCCCACAAGCGGAGGAAACAGGGGCTATGACAAAAATAAGTCGTTTGATCGTTCGCTTGTAACCGTGAAATTGTTGCTAAATAATTAGCCAGCGTCTCTCGCAAAAGCCTCGAAAAGGGTTTGAAAACTGAACTAACATTTTTTTTAAATGAAATAAATAATTTCGCAATTACCTTTTTACCAAGCGACTATCTGTTTTGTTCTGTTATCTCTGCATAGCTCATTTTTTCCGTCCTCGAGTGATATACTCACTAGAGTATATCTCTAGTGAGTTATCTCTGTATATGGTGTAGTACCATAATAGTTTGAGGAATGCTAGTGTGAATATACGTAGAAGATTTGAACGTAACTGAGAACTATGCGTTGACGTTTGGGTATGTCTGCTTTATTTTACTCTGTGCTTCTTTGTAGCAGAATTTTCTCGGGAATTATTGTTAAAAAGCCAATCTGTTTACCAAACATCATGATTGTTGATCACACTTTCGCAAACACGGATAGAAGCTAAACCCATATAATAATTTGCTGCTAATAGCGCAATCGTAAAGCCCTGAACAGTTTCCTACCTGATTTTCTAAATTTTTGTTACAAATGATATTTACATGGATAATTCTTGGGTGTAATTTTGAGCTCCTTGATCTTTATAATCCAATAAGCTGATTTTTATGAAACATACAAGAATCTAGCCTGGAATAAAATCACGCCTTTAATTAGAAAGGACATTTTTATCGAAGTGTTTATAAGGATCATACGACGTGTGGGTTTGATTGCTACTACAGTCATAAAAAAGGAGATTACACAACACACGGGCGTCAATGTAGTTCAGTATATTAAGCAGAATTTTTCGAAAAGAAAACAGGAAATACTCTAGCAGTAAAATTACTAGAACAAGTAGGATAAATACACTTCTGTAATATATCATCTCTGCTCAAGCTGTTTATTTGGCCTAGCTTCTTTTTATGCTAGCTCTATTGGCAATAAGTTACCTCGTAAAAGTTGGAGTTTAAAGCAAGAACAAATACTGATTATTTCCAATGTGTGTCAGATGTCTTGAGGTGCGAATGTTGAAATGGCGTAGACCGTTTAATAAATATGAGTTTATTTGCTCTGTATACGAGCCTACAAATCATTTGTAGCTATGTAACATCAGCGGTTAAATATATGAGCATATGTGACGGTCTGCTACGTCAGTCTCTACAAAATGTCGAATAAGAGAGTTGGAACAAATATTGCACACATTTTACGCATTTCGCCATCTTTTACATGTACTTAGTTAATGGTTTCTACATTCTGTTGGAAGTGTGCAAAGTTCGAGTTAATCGAAATTTACAACGATACGATAATACTAGATGGGAGCGAAGAACAAGCAACACTTATGTTTATTATGCCCCGAGATATTGGCGAAACTATTCTATCTAAAAGCGGAAAGCAGATAGCAATACTCTGGATAACGGAGATGCGTGATCACTGGTCAGCAGAAATTTTGCTTGTTGCTTAGCTAACGGTCAGTTTAATTTTTTTTTGGTTTACAAAAGTTTACTATTGCCAGAAGCAAGTTAACTTTATAAGCGAATGTTGTATTTTATAGTAAATACGCATTGCAATGCGCCACTTATGCATATATAACAACACTGTGAAAACTGAGTTTCTCAAATGGACGAAGGGGAAGCTGCCAAGTCGTTGCTAGTACGCAAATCATACAGGATATAAGCCTCATAGCTGCTTCATAGGCTCCTATTGTGTGTTTAGTTTACCCTGTGCATCAAACCAATTAATTGGAAAATAAAATCAGTAAAAAAAAGTTGTTAATTATAACAAGTCATGTGACATTTGTGTGACGCATAAGACAAATACGATAAACATAAATTTGCGATGTTAGGTAGGCCCACAGCGTCGTGATGGTTAAAAAAATCCCGTTTATATACAGATGTCAGTAATTCTAGATATTTGTAGATAGCTTTTAAGTTTTGTAGTATGCAAAAATATCTTAGTGTAATAAGGAGAACTCCGCACTAGCTTGAATGTCTGTCGACTTGGTCCTGACCGGAAGCAGGCTACTGTCATCCTTAACGCTGCCTGACTCCTTAAGCTTTCATGTTGAAAATGAAGTGCGTCGAAATCTCTCCAACTATAATGGTCAGAATTCTCGATTCGTGGAAAACAGGCTCATTTCTGCTAACAAACTCGCCAGTAGCCTACAGCTTTCTTTCCTGCTCTACCTGCTGTTTTTACGGCGTCTGACAGCATTGATTCCACTCTGATGAGATTCTACCTGATAGCGAAATTTCCCTGAAATCTAACTGCTCAGGGTGCGCTAAATTATACTATTACTTTATTTTTTTCAATCGTTATAATTAATATTATTTTTTAACTACTTATTTAATTTTTTTAATGATTTAAAAGAATAATAATAATCAATCGTTTCTCGTTTTCGAGTATCGTCGGATATCGATATAAGCACGCAAGATATATAAAAGGATCATTTCGTCTGCTTCAGTGTAATCTCATGTTAGATTCAAATCTTATCGGATTTTAATTTTTTTTCTTAAAAAATACCCTTCCCGATGTCCCCTTTGAAAAACACAGACAGTTAATCTAGCCATATCTATCTATCTATCTAGCTGTTACTAGAGGGTCATCATGTGAATCAAAATTGTTATTTTATCTAAAATTGTTTAGTTGGGTTTTTTTCTTTGTGTGGCACAAACTGTGCTATATATTATAAAGAAATGCACGTTTTTTTTCTGTGATTAACGTTTAAAGGGGCGCTGATTGCGAACTTTAGCCACGTTGGTGCTGCTGCTTATGCTACAGAAGTGTAGGTGGAGCGGTGTTTGCATTTGGGTGTTAAATTTGAATACACATGATTTCATCTAGTGCTGAAACAGAACGTAGATATATTTCGTTCCGTGCCGGTGACCGGCCGTGTCGAAGACTAGTTAACGACCGAACTGAACGTAAAAGTTGAAACTTTTAGTTAGTATGTTAGGAGAGAATTGCTGGGCATCGGTATTTCATAGTTGCCAAACTAATAAACGAGAAACACGTGATTTTTCAAACAAACAGAAACTAAGCGAACAAAGTCTCCTATTTTGATTTTACGTAGATCTGCTGCACAGGTGATTTGCTCTCACAATAACTGGGGTCATTTACGTGCTAAAAACTATCTGAAAACGCGCTTGCGAGCAGAACCTAGAAATTTTATGGGCGCACTAGACCCATTTTTCTTTCGATCTTAAGAAAGCAGAACCGCGGTTCATTAATCGGACTGCAAATATTTTATAACTAAAATCTGTGCTTATTTTCTACATAAACCTGATCACCTCTGGAGAGATTAAAGGCCAACAATTTCTAACATGTGTAAATCTAAACAGAGAAGAGCTCGTTACACGTAACGTTCCATGTAGAGGGGATCTTACGGGAAAAGTAACATCCACCTGCAGTCATACCGATGGTTTCATGCATATTGATTAGAAATACTTCATTCATGGCTGGTGCGTCAGCTCAGCGTACAACTCTATTGTGTTCACTTTTTTGGGATCAACAAGGCTAGCAACGAATGCTGTTTTGTTTCGTCTCATCCCTTACTCTTTCCTCTTTTCTTTGTTTAGGTTTCGATTCCTATAATTTGCGTAATCTCTGCTGTTAGGGCTTTACGCTTGCCATACGCAATATCGCCATAAGTAACCCTGACAAAGCGTTTTTGACGAGACAGTTCGTGCGCCTTCAAACTACTATTATATGGCAATAATATATCGAATTTTAAAAAAATATTAGCAATAACACCGTAAACAATTAATGTAAATACAGTGCGAGAAATTGTACGCAGTGTTCTTGTAAAGGATAAACCCTACGAATCATAAATATACATATGATTAAAAAACAGATAATAACCAGCGATAGAAATGAGGCAATTGGTTCATTTGCTAAAATGACCAAAGTATTTTGTTCGTTATCGGATATTTTTTCCGTAAAGTCTAAGTAGATAGTCAAAAAAATAGTCTGAAACAGCGAGGCACAAGCGCATAGCTATTGAATTGTCTTGACGCAAATAAAATCACGTTATTTCCGAACAAAATCTGGAACGAAGAAAGACATGTCTCAATGACTATTGAAAACGGAAATACTACCTAAAAAAACCTGTCAAGCAATTGGGCACGGGTCAGGTCCAATCGATGCGTTAAAAACGATGAATATGTTCGACGTAAGCAATCCCGTATGAACGTTGTTGGATGAGTTTTGGAAAATCAGCGCTATTTATAAATCGGATATTTTTTTTTCTTTGAGTTTACCGATTGACCGTCTGCTCATTCGTAAGTGCAAGTCTTGATAGATCAATAAATCAAGAACTCTGCACACATAGAATCACATCATATGCGTGAGTTTTCTTCTGAACCGCAATGAAATTTCGTGCTCTTTCAACCTATTTGTCAAATAGGGTCTTTTGCTCTGAAATAAGGAATAAGTAATTTCGTACCTATTGTTCAGCGAATGCGATTATTCGGACGAGCAAACTGAGTAGTTTTACTTGTTGAAAATTCAGCTAAACAATACGGGTTAGATATCGGGCACGAAAATGTATAAATAGTACATTCTAATTATTAAACGTTCCGGTTTGGAATTTATATCTGGAATAAAAAAGCAGCTGCTTTTCATTTCCTAATACGATTTTTGTGGTCAGCCTTAGATTCATCCGATCAGTTAGCACTTTCTTGAGGAACCCATGAATAGTTTCACGTAGCCTCGCACAAGGGAGTCCTGATAAGTGCGTACACCCATACAAGCAAAAAACTAGATGTTCGAATGCGTCACATCTTACCAAGCAACCTAACTACTGATGAGGCTGCCATTTATCTGCACCAATATAAAGACACATAAGGCTATGTTTGTTCGCTTTGTTTTGGAAAAAGCACTAATACAGCCCATTTCACGCTTAATGTATACTATTGTGAAGGGCCAGGCGGCTGGTTGCAGACTGACAATATAGGACTCTGGTTAGTTGGTTTTTTTGTATCCTAGCCACGTCCAAGCTAACAGTTATTTATTATTCATATTCTTGGCCGTTATATTCGGCTCCCGCTACCAGCTTCTGCCCGCGTGTAGCACACCAGTGTCCTGCGTGAAGCTGCGCTCTTCGCTACTCCCACTGAATTTCCATCCTTGTCGCAATGCCTGCCGGACAGCCATTATCTTCGTGACTGCGCGCCGTCACCTTAGTGCTCCTACGATACTGGCTGCGTCGCAGTTCTATCTACGTCGAGTCGTAGTAAAGCTAGAAAGCCTTTCCGACCTAAAGCCTTTACGACCTAAATTTAGCGACTTTATACGATATGCATCCGTTTATTTCTCGCTTTCGCTTTCGTTTAGTCTTTACCCCGAAATTTCCTTGCGAAAACCTAGGCCCTTTGCGGCGGGACCTATTCTTCCTTTTCTTAGTTCGGCGTGAATCATGTCCTGATGCCGCTAGCGACACTCAGGGTTGCTTGGTAATGGGTGTGGTTTGCCTCTGCCAGTAATATGCCCGGTAGCTTTCCCGGTAACAGTCAACTGGCCGCTTTTGGGGTTCATTGTTTCAGGAATATAGAGTTGGCC